>NC_090738.1:2737209-2747209 GCF_036898095.1 Palaemon carinicauda | reverse complement strand
CCAGTCTTTGAGTGGGAAACAGAGAAGACTTCTCGAGATTTACCATGATCCCCAGATCTTGGCAAAGTCCCAGAAGTTTGTCTCGGTGTTGAAGATGGGATGACTCCGAGTCTGCTAGGATCAGCCAGTCGTCCAGATAACGGAGGAGACGGATGCCGATCCTGTGTGCCCACGACAATATTGGGGTGAACACTCTGGTGAAAACCTGAGGTGCTGTGGAGACACCGAAACACAGCACCTTGAACTGGTACTCCTTGCTGTCTAGGCTGAATCTTAAGTACTTCCTTGAAGACGGATGGACTGGGATCTGAAAGTACGCATCCTTCAGATCCAGTGTACACATGAAGTCGTGTGGTCTTACTGCAAGTCTGACTGTGTCTGCAGTCTCCATGCTGAACGGAGTTTGTTTGACAAACTTGTTCAGAGCCAAGAGGTCGATGACTGGTCTCCAGCCTCCAGACGCCTTCTTTACAAGAAAGAGTCGACTGAAGAAGCCTGGGGATCCGTCGAGGACCTCTTGGAGAGCCCCCTTCTTCAACATAGTCTGGACTTCAGCCCAAAGGGCCTGCCCCCTTGCTGATCCCATGGCAAGGGAGCTCAATGACACTGGATTCGTCGTCAGGGGAGGTAGAGACGTTGTGAACGGGACGCGATATCCCTGACTGATTACGGAAATCACCCAGGAATCGGCCCAGAGTTGCTGACACCTGTCTGCGCAACTTTGTAGGCATCCCCCCACTGGTGGACATGCAGGGGGACTGCCAATCCTAGCGTTTGCAGCCTCGGCTGCTCCCTCTAGGCTTTTTCCCTCCCTTGGAGGACTCTTTGCTTAACCTTGACAGGAAAGGGCTTAGACACCACTGTCTTCGCTGCCGTTGTCGGTTTCGTGGTATTGGTAGGACGGGGCTGCTGGGGCGCTGGAGGCTTATAGGGCTTGGATGTCAAAGCCCTATGTAGGAGGGAGTCTTCGTGGGACTTCCTCCACCTCTCAGCAGCATGCTCCACGTCTTTAGGCTTAAACAGATTCGTTCCCTCCACGGAAGAATGTCTGAGCCTGCTTATCTCGGTGCTAGGGACCTTCTGATGGAACCTCTCAGCCACCGCATCCCGACGTTTCAGGATGGTGTTCGCCCACAAGTTCGAGACTTGGTGGGCCAGAAACTCGATCGTGCGAGTGCCTGAGAGTAGAAAGTCTCCATAGCTTTCCTGGTACGTTCTTTGGAGAAATCCTCCGAACGTATCAGGATACCTAAGGTCCCTAACCAGATATCCAGCCACGAAGTGGCCTGCATTGCACACTTTGCAACCTTCTCCTGATTAAGGATCTCAGTCGCCGAGAATGAGACCTGTCGGTTGGAGAGTCTCTCAAGAGGGACTCCCCTGGTAAGCTCTTCCAAAGAATGGTGAAGGGGAAGAGCTAAACAAGGCTCCTCCAAGATCTAGAAGTACCTCCTCTGCTGTACGCGAGGAGGTGGGAGAAGCTTGTTACCGGCACTGGATCGGCTGGAGGAGGCTAACTCAGAGAGCTGGACCGCAATCTTGTCCCTGGTACTCTTAACCCCCTGAGACCAGGGCAGAGCCGCACTGGCCTTAGAAGGTTTTTGAGTCCCAAATACTCGGTCCAAGACCGTGTCTTTGCCCTCTCGAGGGGGAATCTCTGGGTCAGCAAACCCATTGGGTCCTCATAAGGGTCAGAACCTGCCAAAATGCATGTTCTGACTCCTGTAGCTCTCCTCTGGATGCTGGACTTGTAGGGAAGTCTCCTGTCCCCAAAGGCTCTTCTTGGGGAGAATCGCGGACGTTCTCCGAGTGACTGGCTGGCTCCGTCCTAAGTCTTGTCGAGGATTTCGGTACTGTTTTAGAGTCCTTCGGCTCCCTCCTGGGAAGGATGCAGGACTCCAACAACGACTGAGGTAAGCTTTTCTCCGCCCCTACCCAAGAAGACCTTCCAACGCGAGGTGGGGTTTCCCTCATTGGTGCGATGGGGGAATGTCTCACCTCAGGTGACTCCCCTGAGGACGGGAAATCGTCGTCCGACAGGGAGGGAGAAAAAGCCTGGGGGGGGAGGGAGTCTGCCTCGAAGGCTTACGAGGAGACAGCTTGGTCCTCGGAGAAGTCACCGCGTCCATAATCCTCTTTTTCTCTTCAAGGGGGTAGACGCAGCCAAGGATTTGTGGCCCAATTCAGAGAGAACAGGCTTGACAGCCTGTGTAACCACTCTGATCAGTGCCCCAAACCACGGCTGCTGGCTGATAGCTGCGCTGTCAGACACTCCCTCTGGAGGGACAGAGATCGACCGATCCATGGGAGGAGTTTCCATAGGGGGCTTCACCTGAAAAGAAAAGGAAGAAAAGGAAGAATTGTCCCTGGACCTTTCTGGAACCTTCCCCTCTAACTGCGAGAGCGCTGTTCTGCGCTTGGGGGGGGATGCGGCGTAGGCGACCTTGCCGTGCGTTGTCCTGCAGCTTCGCGCGCAGGAGGGTATTGGTGATCGCGCGGGGGAGCGCGCTGGCGCTCGCCCGATGGGGAATACCCGGGGTCGCGCGCGGGAGACTGCTGATGCACCTGCGAGCGCGCGCAAGGCGATTACGAGGGCACACGCGGGCGCGAGCGATGGCACGTAGAAGCGTGCGTAGGAGACACCGGAGAGTGCGCAGGAGGCTGATTGTGCGCTCGCGCGCTCGGGTGAATGTTTGTGCGCGCGCGGGCACGCAGGATCAGGATGAAGGACCCGTGGGCGTGCGGGCGAGAGATTGCGCGCCCCAGAAGATGTCGTAAGGCGCGAGCAATCAGGAGAGATATCCCTTGCACGCGGGCGTGCAGTAGGAACCTGTGTTCGTTGGCGCCCCTCTTGTGGGCGCACATCAGGCTGGCGGTGTGTAGCTGCTGCAGGGGATGAGCGTGGGCGCGCATCTTTGTGGGCGCGTGCAGGTGAACAATGGTGGTTGCGCGCTGGCGAGGGATGGCACGCAGGAGATAGCAGGCGGCGCGTTGGCGAGCGCTGACGAGTAGATGAAGTCTTAGACTTCCCTACCGGCCCCAGATCCGAAGATCGTGGGCGCGCAGGAGATCGTTGACGCGTTGGAGAGCGCTGGCGAGCACTGATGCGTATGAGAGCGCTGGCGCGCATGGTGTTAACGCGCAG
The DNA here is from genome assembly GCF_036898095.1 of Palaemon carinicauda. Lineage (NCBI taxonomy): Eukaryota > Metazoa > Arthropoda > Malacostraca > Decapoda > Palaemonidae > Palaemon > Palaemon carinicauda. The sequence goes on along the minus strand of NC_090738.1, from coordinate 2,744,064 downwards.
TAGGTTGATGGATCGCAGTGGCGCGCTCGCGCGCTATCTCAGGAACAGCAGATGAGCGCTGGCGCGCTATCTCAGGAACATCCTTATGGGCAGGAGAACGTCGGAGCGCATGGCGCGTAAGGGACGTGTGCGCGTGGTGGCACGTACGCCCTTGTTGCCCCGAAGGGACCGGTGCCTGACTATGAAAGACAGGTTTAGTCGGAGCGTAAAGCGCATCAGCTGCAAGGAACAGCGACGGCAGGTCAGCAGGTCTGTCGGGTGGAAGGTCGACGTGTCCTTTGATAGGACGACCTTCCACCGAAAGGGATCGCGAACGATCCGCAGAGAGGTCCAGGGTCGTAGCAGGAACAGTCGGTGATCGATGACGAGGCTCCTCTGCGGCGGACTGCAACGATGATAATGAACCGAAGAGCTGCCTCCTCACCGTCTTATAAGGTGAAGGAAGGCTTATCCGGCGAAGAGGAAGGCGAGCCTTGCGACATATACGCCCTCTGGGGGCCGTTGGATCAGCAAGCCGACCTTCAGCAGTCCTCCAAAGAGGAGTCTCTGTGAGTGAACTCCCCCGAGGGAGAGAATCACCGGCAAGAGAGACTGTTGGACTTAGCTTCTCCCTCGTAGGTTGAGCAGGAACGGGAGAAACTAAGCCTTCAGCAACTGCGGGATGAGAAGAGGCAGAGGTATTAGGGGATACCGCATTAGATACCTCTGACACCACAACGTCGACAATAGACAGAGGATCAACCTCTGCCAAAGTCGGCGATTGCTTGACAGCAGCACCCAATCGGATGACGTCAAGAAGAGCATCCTTGGAGGGCGAACCCTCGAGTCCCAAAGAAGACCAAAGCTGAAATAAATTAGACAAATTAAGATCCTCCCCCAGGGGGAGAGGTGGAGCTGCCTCGCTAGGGGAGGCAACCCCATCTCTCGAACCCCGAGTTCGGGAAACAGAACCACGGTCTACGCTACCACTCGCCGATCTCTCGAAAGAGACCAATCAAGCGGGAGCTTCGGAGGAGGTTTGAGCAACGGAAGAAGAGTCCTTGGGATTTTCTCCTTTCGAAGAAAACTTCGAAGGAGAAATATCCCGCCTCGATTTCCTCTTACGTCGCTGAGAAAACCTCTCCTATTGGGAGGTAGACCACTCCCTACACTCACCACACTTATTACCACCATCACACCGTTGACCTCTACAGTAAGGGCAAAGGGTGTGAGGGTCCGTCTCGACCGCCGACATGAAAGTTCCACAGGGGTGGTCGGGTAAACCAGGGCAGGTGCGCATATTCGCAGAGGCCTACTTCACACTCAAACCTGTAGAAGAAAAAGCAATAAGACATTAATGGCTGTCAGAAAGAGGCGAGGGTGAGGGCGGACACGTCCGACTACCAACCAAAACAAGAGCAAAGTGAGCTCAAGCACAGGTGCGTGTGAGGGGGAGGGTAGCAACTTACCCTCCCCTAACCCCCGCTAACTAGCGGTGGGGTAGTAAACCCTCGTTAAAATTCTAATGGCTCGTCATTTCAGCTACACCAAATGTAATACCCACTATTAAATAGCGTGGTTTGTATGTCAGTTACGGAAAAAACATACATATATATATATATATATATATATATATATATATATATATACACATATATATATGTATATATATATATATATATATATATATATATATATATATATATATATATACATATATATATATGTGTATATATATATATGTATATATATATATACATATATATATATATATATAAATATATGTATATATGTATATATATATATATATATATATATATATATATATATATATATATGTATATATGTACATATTTATATATATATATATATATATATATATATATATATATATATATATATATATACATATATATATATATATATATATATATATATTATATACATATATATATATATATATATATATATATATATATATAAATATATATATATATATATATATATATATATATATATATATATATATATATACAGTATGTACATATATATGTGTATATATGTGTATGTATAAATATATATATATATATATATATATATATATATATATATATATATGTAAATATATGTATGTATATATATATTTATATTTATATATATATATGTATATATATATATATATATATGTATATATACTGTATGTGTAAATATATGTATGTATAAATATATATTTATATTTATATATGTATATATATTTATATATATATATATATATATATATATATGTATATATAGGTGTGTATATATATATATATATATATATATATATATATATGCATGTGTATATGTATATATACATATATGTATATATATGTATATATGTACTGTATATATACATATATAGTGTGTATATACATACATACATACATATTCATATCTATATATATATATATGTGAGTATATATATATATATATATATATATATATATATATATATATATATATATGTGTGTGTGTATATATATATATATATATATATATATATATATATATATATATATATATATATATGAGACCCAATCTGGGTCGTATTGGGGTTCAAACCATTTCTGGGAAACATGAATAGAGAGGGATTTCATGCACAAATAATAGCCGAGTTGATCATTTTACACATGCTGTATTCTCTTAAGTTTACCAGGGAGCCCTTAATTATGATTACGTTACGTTACTAAGAAAAAGCCCTCAGAAAAATGGTACTCGGTTCGGCACACATGTCGGCACCTGACACTCTCTATCAACCTCCAAAACCAGGAACATCCTGATCAATGATTGGTTGTTTTGACCCGAAAGTCTCATAACAACCAATCGGGAGGTGTTTCGGTGACGCCAAGCTTACAACCGTCATTTTCATAGTGCCACCCAAGCCACAGCGTAACCGTCCTTCTCTAACAAAGGGAAATCCGTTAACACTAAACCAACACTAAACCACGATCAGTTTATCACTCCCTTCCCAGATTTTACGTCCCGTAAAATTCACACTTGTCAGATTTTTTTCTCAAAACAATTTTTTTTTCTCTCTTTTTTTATGAAACTTATTTAATTTTTTTTTACTGAAACAAAAAACTTCTGTTTCTCTTTACATTGCCGCTGAGTACCATCCTCTTCGGGTGCATGCAGAAATTAAAATTAAAAATCAAAATCAGAGGGCCGGTTGGCGTGTTACAATTGCAAGTTACACAAAGATGAATGTCACGCCCACAATAGGTCATACAGAAACACAAAAATCAGGTTTAATACATCATCATCGAAATTTGGAGCACAAAACCAGAAAAATAATAATGTTTTACCAACAGTTCCTTCAATGCAACAAAATTTTTATATGAACCGACAAATCATTACATACACAAAACAAAGAAAATGACAAAAATTAAGAGAAATCAAAATGAATAACTCCAATTCCAACACTCTTTGACACATTTACCATCACAAGAAAACCATTTCTAACACATCCGTGACACTGCAACAAGGAGCAAATTCAAACAGTAAATAATAACAAAAAAAGAAAATACTTATCAATAACTGAGCAATATTATTTCTCCTGAAAACAAAAACATAAGTAATGATGTTCAATTTTCAACCCATGAATAGCAATTACCTGTAACAGCACTGAAAACCTCCACAGAGACAAATTAAATTTTTTTCAAATACAGTACAAGAAAATGGAAAAACACACATAAAACCATTGGTAATAGCAAAATTGGTACCATCACAAAATAACGAAATTTGAATTAATTTCAACATCATAAATGCAACAGAAATTTCTCAGTATGACGAATGATATACTCGTGATATGCTTAGAACAAAACCAAAAAATGGAAACAAAATTTAAAACAACTTTTCACAATACACTTGGAATGAACATACGTAAAAGAACCTGATTTTTATGACCTCAATCACCTCGTGGTAGACATTATCTCAAGGCCCATGTCCTCTCGCACTCTCTCGTGCTCGAAGGACGGCACGGACACACGCTTGTGTCACTTCCTCACTTTCCTACCTGTCCCCTGGGGGAATGAACCTTTGACGTCCATATGCACTCCATCAAACTTAAAAGGTACTACAGACCATGTTCTGGCCGTTGGTATCACATGCTTGTGGTTACTCATTGAGTTACACACATGACACTTATTGATAAACCTAATTCCTTAAAAATACTGACACTCTTGCCATCCTTAGGGACCTTCCTATACCTACATGCCACGCATAAGGTCTTACATCAATTACAGAGATGACTTTCTCTACCAAAGGGGAAGAACAACGCTAGATCGGATTTCGTCTTCAATGAAGAACACATCCCTTCGCACATGCAAGAAATCCGGGAACTTGTTACTGTACTCCTCCTCAACCACACACTCATTCACGGGGCATGTACGCTGGGCTCCCCCATGGAAAACCCATTACTAGCACTCACTGTGATTCACGCTCCCTATCTCTCTCTCTCCAGAGTCGTCAAGATCTTCCGTTTTCTACGCGCTCCATCCACAGATCTACTTGAACCTAATTTCTTTCGTTGTTGTTCCTTCTGCTTTACGTAGAGTTATTACATCCGTTCTTCGTCGTAGGGTCACTGAGCCCGTGGGTGGGCTCCGGCCATGGTAAGCACCGTGCGCTCCTACGTTTTGCTGGCATCCGTAACGACCGGTTCTTCATTCTCGTTACACACGATTCCACCTCTATTCCAAGATGGGAATAGCATTCCTACTTCCATGATCGGGAGTGGTGGTGAAGGGCTGCTGCTCCACCCCTCTAACCTCCTTAGGCACTCCCTGGGAAGGCGCACTACCACTTGCTGGCAAGAGGGTATCCCTTACTGCTCACTGGGGGAGCGTCTGGCTCCCCTCCCCCACACTCTGGGCAAAGATTGCTGGCTGACCCCTCGGCACTCCTGTCCCCAGTCCTTGCGGGTCTGACGGACGGCCCGAGGGACCCTTGGTCCCCTTCCCGCGTCGACTTCCCCTTCCTCTCGATGGTACAGGGGAAACATGATTTCTTGTGCCGACGCCATTTTTTTTTTTTTTTTTTCCAGACAGCTTTCATAAGGTGGTTTGTGGCCTGACATCCATAACACTACCGCTGGTCATCGTAAGGGCATAGAGCCCGTAGGTGGCCCCTTCCCCCACAATTCCAACAACCGCCAGCCGCCACATTCCTACCTCTCTGACCTCTGCCTCTTCGAGGTTCTCTTCTACAAGCGCCCCATCCTTGGTGTGTTATCGATGCAGGTTGGGTGCCGGGCTGCCTCGATGGTTGTGTAGCTGCTATGTGTGGCGGGAAACCGTTCACCAAGTACCGGGCATAGAGTTACAGGATTCGTTTCACCCCTCTCTCAGTCATCGCCACTCGACGTCGAACTTCTCGTGTTAACCATTATCACTATTATCTTTTGTTTCCCTTTTTCAAAAATCTCACGTCGGCTAAAATCACTTAGCACAGGTGTTAATCTGTTAATACCCCACACCTGACACCATTTAATATGACCCGATCTGGGTCGTATTGGGGTTCACACATTGTTTAGGGAACATGAAGAGAGAGGGATTTCATGCACAAATAATAGCCGAGTTGATCATTTTACACATGCTGTATTCTCTTAAGTTTACCAGGGAGCCCTTAATCATGATTAAGTTACGTTACTAAGAAAAAGCCCTCAGAAAAATGGTACTCGTTTCGGCACATATGTCGGCACCTGACACTCTCTATCGACCTCCAAAACCAGACTGACGCCTATGGGCACTTTCCCCATCGCCCATAGATGGCCATCGCGATGCCTGATCAATGATTGGTTGTTTTGACCCGAAAGTCTCATAACAACCAATCGGGAGAGGTTTCGGTGACGCCAAGCTTACAACCGTCATTTTCATAGTGCCACCCAAGCCACAGCGTAACCGTCCTTCTCTAACAAAGGGAAATTCGTTAACACTAAACCACGATCGGTTTATCTATATATACAGTGAACCCTCGTTTATCCCGGTAGATAGGTTCCAGACCCGACCGCGATAGGTGAAAATCCGCGAAGTAGTGACACCATATTTACCTATTTATTTAACATGTATATTCAGACTTTTAAAACGTTCCCTTGTACGTAGTACTGTTAACAAACTACCCTTTAATGTACAGAACACTTAATGCATGTACTACAGTACCCTAAACTAAAACAGGCACAAATATTAAAGGCGATTTTATATCATGCGTTTCCTAAAAACGCCAAAAAGCACGATAAAAAATGGCAACCAATGTTTTGTTTACGTTTCTCTGATCATAATGAAGAAACAAACGCATTTAGTGTACACATCTGTGTATAGGTTAGTTTTTGCATCGATTATATTGATTATACAGTATGTTGATTTTGTTATTACCAATGTTTTACTTAATTTTTCTTAGGACTTCCAAATGAAATGTTTTTCTTTATGACGCCGCCTGAAACGACGGCGTCATAAAGTACGCTCAGTAAACAAAGAAGGCATTTAACGCGCATGATGAAAGTGATAAATAATGATATTTACAGTAAAAGCTTTTAGAAAATATGTTATTACAAATATTATTTACCGTATCTATATAATATCATACAGTACATACTGTACGTAGCAAAGCAGGAAAACAATTTACGAGAGAGAGAGAGAGAGAGAGAGAGAGAGAGAGAGAGAGAGAGAGAGAGAGAGAGAGAGAGAGAGAGAGAGAGAGAGAGATTGTTTTACGTACGTAAATGTAAATTTTAAACAATAAAAATATGATAGGTTACAACATGTATACTCTTCAGACTTTTAAAAACTCCCCTTTAACTTAATGCATACAGTACTAAACGAAAACAGGCACAAATAT
>NC_090738.1:2699709-2727209 GCF_036898095.1 Palaemon carinicauda | reverse complement strand
GCATTTCTTCCCGCAAATACACAAGAAACTCCGCTATTGGTGGAATAGTGGCATCGAGTGGAGAGATACCCCTTCCACGACACCAACCACTGAAGACTCTCCACTTCGCCTGGTAGACTCCTGCAGATGACTTTCGGAGGTGTCGAGACATCCTCTCTGCAACTTGTGAAAAGCCTCTCTCTCTGAGGAGATGCTGGATAGTCTCCAGGCGTGAAGCCGAAGCGATTCTACGGCTTTGTGGAAGATGTTGCAGTGTGGTTGCTTGAGTAGCTCGAGTGTGGAGGAAGTTCTCTCAGAAGTTCCGTCAGGAGCTGCAGAAGGTCCGGGAACCACTCTGCATGATGCCATAGCAGAGCTATTAAGGTCATTAACAGGTTGACCGATAGTCTGGTCTTGTTGAGTCCCCTTCTCATCAGACAGAACGGTGGGAAGGCGTAAACGTCGATGTTGTCCCACCGTTGTTGGAAGGCATCTTGCCAGAGTGCCTTGGGGACCGGGACTGGGGAACAGTACAGCGGAAGCTTGAAGTTCAAGGCTGTCGCAAACAGGTCCACCGTCGGGGAACCCCAAAAAGTCAGGACTTTGCTGGCTACTAGAAGATCCAAAGACCACTCGGTACTCACTATCTGCGATGCTCTGCTCAGACTGTCGGCGAGCACATTCCTCTTGCCTGGAATGAAGCGAGCCGATAGTGGAATCGAGTGGACTTCAGTCCATCTCAGTATCTCTACTGTAAGATGGGATAGCTGTTGTGAAAAGGTACCTCCCTGCTTGTTGATGTAAGCCACTACCGTGGTGTTGTCGCTCATCACCACCACAGAGTGACCCACCAGGATCCGTTGGAACTGTTGAAGTGCCAGATATACGGCCTTCATTTCTAGCAGATTTATGTGGAGGCACTTTTCTGATTCTGACCATAGGCCTGAGATCCTGTGGTTCAGAACGTGGGCCCCCCCCACCCTTTGAAGTGTCCGAGAACAGCATCAAATCCGGGGGGAGGATGAGAAGATTCACTCCCTTTCGAAGGTTTCCGTCCGTCACCCACCACTGAAGGTCCGTCCGTTCCGCAAGACCCATAGGGACCAAAATGTCCGGGGAATTGTGGCCTTGATTCCACCGGGACTTGAACCGCCATTGCAGGGACCTCATCCTGAGGCGGCCGTTTGGAACCAGATGGGCCAAGGAGGAAAGGTGACCTAGGAGACGCAACCACGATTGGGCTGGAAGCTCTTCTCGTCTGAGGAAAGAATCTGCGACCCTCCTGAGCCTTGCTATCCTGTTGTCTGATGGAAAGGCTTTGTGGAGATTGGTGTCCAATATCATGCCTAGATATACCAGTCGTTGAGATGGAAGCAGAGAAGACTTCTCGAGATTTACCATGATCCCTAGATCTTGGCAAAGTCCCAGAAGCTTGTCTCGGTGTCGAAGAAGGGTCGATTCCGAGTCTGCCAGGATCAGCCAGTCGTCCAGATAGCGGAGGAGACGGATGCCGATCCTGTGTGCCAACGAAGATATCAGGGTGAACACTCTGGTGAATACCTGGGGTGCTGTGGAGAGACTGAAACACAGCACCTTGAACTGGTAGATCTTGTTGTCTAGGCTGAATCTCAAGTACTTCCAGGAAGACGGATGGATTGGGATCTGGAAGTACGCGTCCTTCAGATCCAGTGTGCACATGAAGTCTTGCGGTTTCACTGCAAGTCTGACCGTGTCTGCTGTCTCCATGCTGAACGGAGTTTGTTTGACAAACTTGTTCAGGGCTGAGAGGTCGATGACGGGTCTCCAGCCTCCAGACGCCTTCTACACAAGAAAGAGTCGACTGAAGAAGCCTGGGGAGCCGTCGACGACCTCCTGGAGAGCATCCTTCTTGAGCATGGTCTCGACTTCTGCCTGAAGGGCTAGCCCCTTTACCGATCCCATGGCATAAGAGCTCAACAACACTGGATTTGCTGTCACGGGAGGAGGAGATGTTATGAACGGGACGCGATATCCCTGACTGATCACGGAGATCATCCAGGAATCGGCCCCGAGTTGCTGCCACCTGAATGCGCAACTTTGCAGGCATACCCCCACTGGTGGACATGCAGGGGGATTGCCAATCCTAGCGTTTGCAGCCTCGGCCGCTCCCTCTAGGATTCTTGCTCCCCTGGAGGACTTTCCGCCCTTCTTGTCTTTGACAGGAAAGGGCTGCTGCTTGGACACCTTCGTCTTTGCTGCCGCTGCCGGTTTCGGCGACTTGGGCTGGCGAGGTTGTTGAGGTGCTGGAGGTTTGTAGGGCTTAGATGTAAGAGCCCTTTGGAGGAGAGAATCATGGTTCGATTTCCTCCACCTCTCAGCTGCCTGTTCCACATCCTTGGGCTCAAACAGGCTCTTTCCTAGGATGGAAGAATGTCTGAGCTTGCAGACATCCACGGCTGGGACCTTCGAGTGGAACCTCTCGGTCACCGCATCACGTCGTTTCAAGATCGAGTTTGCCCACAAGTTCGAAACTTGGTGGGCCAGAAACTCGATGGTACGTGTGCCCGAGAGGAGGAAGGTCTCCAGGGCCTTCCTGGTGCTCTCCTTGGACAGATCCTTGGATTGCAGCAGGATGCCCAGAGACCCTAGCCAGACATCCAGCCACGAAGTGGCCTGCATGGCACACTTTGCGACCTTCTCCTGACTCAGGATCTCTGTTCCCGAGAATGTCACCTGCCGGTTGGAGAGTCTCTCATGAGAGACTCCCCTGGTAAGCTCTTCCACGGAATGGTGGCGCGGGAGAGCTGAACAAGGCTCCTCCATGATCTCAAAGTACCTCCTCGGTTGGACAAGAGGAGGTGGGAGGAGCTTGTTACCAGCAGAGGAACGGCTGGAGGAGGCGAGCTCCGAAAACTGGCCCTCAACCTTATCTCTGGCACTCTTCACCCCTTGGGACCAGGGCAGAGCCGCACTGGCCTTAGAGGGTTTCTGAGTGCCATAGACTTGGTCCAGGACCGTATCCTTGCCTTCACGAGGGGCGGTCTCCGGGTCCTTGAACTTGAGATGCCTCATCAAAGTCAGGACTTGCCAGAAGGCATGCTCTAAATCATGCTGCTCTCCTCCTGGTGAATTGGCAGTAAAGTCTCCTGTCCCCAACTGCTCTACTTGGGGGGACACGTGGACGTTCTCCTGGGGTCTCGCTGGCTCTGGTCGAATCCTTGAAGAAGACTTCGGGACGGTCTTCGAGTCCTAAGGTTCCCTTCTAGGAGGGATGCAGGACTCCAGTAAAGAAGTCTGAGGGCTCTTCTCCGCCCCAACACACGACGATTCTCCTACTCGTGGTAGGGTCTCTCTCAGTGGTGGGGTGGGAGAAGGTCTCACCTCGATAGATTCTCCTGAGGACGGAAAAGCTTCGTCCACAGGAGAAGGAGAGAAGGTCTGAGGGGGGAAGGAGCCTTCCTTACGGACTTCTTAGGAGCCAGTTTGACCCTAGGAGAAGTTACCACGAACTCTACTCCTCTCTTCCTCTTCAGTGGGGTCGAAGCTGTCGTTGGTTTGAGACCCAAATCAGCGAAGGCAGGCTTAACAGCCTGGATGACAGCTCTGATAAGGGACCCAAACCAAGGCTGTCGACTGACAGACGCAGTGTCAGAGACCCCCACTGGAGGGAAGGGGATCGGGCGATCCTTTGGAGTAGAAACCATAGGGCCTGCCTGAAAGGAAGAAGATTGGTGCCTAGACCTCTCTGAAGACTTCCCCTCCTCCAGCGAGCGCGCTGTTCTGCGCTTGCGGGGGGGGGGGGATCGTGAAGATGATGACCTGGTTGCACGCGCTCCTGAAGACTCGCTAGGCTTCTCGCGATGCGAAACCCGGCGGGAATCACGCTTGGGGTCGCGCTGGTGCTCGCGCTATGGAGAAATCACAGGTTCGCGCCCAGAGAGGGAAGCGCGGGCGCGCGGGCGAGGGGACACATGGGCACGCGGGCGAGGGGGCACATGGGCACGCGGGCGAGGGGGCGCGAGGGGAAGGGTGCGCGTGGGCGCACGCGGGCGTAAGGGCGAGCATTGGCGGCCGGGAGAATGACAGCGCGCAAGCGAGCGACAGTGCGTTGGCGAGCGATGGCGCGTAGGGCGAGAAGGTGAGCGACCGCGCACAGGTGAGATCGCGCGTGGGCGCATAGGTGACCTTCGGCGAGCGGGATCGTGGGCGCGCGGACGCGTTGAAGAGTGCTTGCGCGCAGGCGCGCAGAAGATCGCTGGCGAGCAGGAGCGCGGTCTGGAGAAGATGGCTGGGGGGCAGGGCCAGCAGGTGTAGAAGCACGAACCGGAGGCTGCTCGTGGGCGCGTGCAGGAGACTTCTCGTGAGCGCGTGGTATCTCGTCCAAATCAGGAAGTGCGCAAAGCTGAGTGCACATGATGGCACGCAGTTGAGGGCTGACGAGTGGGCAAGTTCCGAGGGCGCGCAGGTGATCGCGGGCGAGAAGGAGAAAGAAGTCTTCTTGCCTGCGCCCAGATCCGGGGATCGTGGGGGCGTGGGCGAACGATGGCGCGCAGGAGAAGATTGCTGTCGAGCTGGAGATCATGGGCGCGCACGGCGCGTGTCAGGAACAGGACGCGCAGATATGCGCTGGCGAGTAGGAGATCGCTGGTGCGTAGGCGAGCGCTTGCGCGTAGGTGAGCGCTGGCGAGCAGGAGAACGGTGACGAGCAGGAGAGCGCTGACGAGTTGACTCTGCTTCTGCTGCAGGAGATCGCTGGCGCGTAGGATGGTCCTCAGCAACAGCAGGAGAGCGCTTGCGCATTACTGCGCGCTCGAGAACGTGGGCGCGCAGGTGAAACCTGGCACTTAAGGGACTTGCTCACATTGTGGGACAAGCCCTTTTGCCCCGAAGGGACCGGTGCCCGTTGGAAAACGGGGTGCAAGAGTGCCAACTGCGCGTCAGCTTCCAGGAACGGTGAAGGAAGATCCACAGGTCTGGCAGGCGTGAGAGATCGCGAACGATCTGCAGAGAGGTACAGTGATGCAGCTGCAACGGTCGACTCATGTCGAGGAGGAACCTCTGCGGGGGACGTCGAGGACAAAGAACCGAAGAGGCGCTTCCTAACTCCCTTGTAGGGAGAAGGAAGACCTCTACGGCGAAGAGGAGGGCGAGCCTTGCGGCGAAGACGAACTCTAGGAGCAGGAACACCATCGTCGGTCCTCCGAAGAGGAGTCTCTGTCAGTGAACTCCCCCGAGGGGGAGAATCACCCGCAGGAGAGACCATTGGACTCAGCTCCTCCCTCGTAGGATGTTCGGAGGGGGGAACTGAGCCTTCAGCAACATCAGCAACCAAGGCAGGGGTTTGACCCGACCCGTCGGAAGCCTCTGCCACAACAACGTCGACGATAGACAGAGGATCTACCTCCGCTATCGCCGGCGACTGCTTGACAGCTGCGCCCAACTGGATCAAGTCAAACAGGGCTTCCCTGGAGGGCGAACCTTCAAGCCCCAAGGAAGCCCAAAGCTGTAATAAATCATCAGTATACACAGTGTTATTAAAATCCTCCCCCGGAGGAGGAGGAGGAGCTGCCTCGCTATGGGAGGCAACTCCCTCTCCCGAACCCCGAGGTTGGTCAACAAAAGAATGGCCTACGCTACCACTCGCCGGCCTCTCACAAGAGACCGATCGAGTGGGAGCTTCGGAGGAGGTTCGGGCAACGGAAGAAGAGTCCTTGGAACCTTCCTTCTTCAAGGAAACCCTTTCAGGAGAAAGATCCCGCTTAGACTTCTTCTTCTGTCGCCGGGAAAACCTCTCCCACTGGAAGGTAGACCACTCCCTGCACTCACTGCAAAATTTGTCTCTATCACACCGTTGACCTCTGCAGTACGGACACAAGATGTGAGGGTCCGTCTCGACCGCCGACATAAAAGTCCCACATGGGCGGTCGGGTAAGCCAGGGCACTTCCGCATGATAGAGGTAGAGGCCAACTTCCGAACACACAACTGTAAGAAAAAGCAAAAAAGATTAAGGCTGTCAATATGCGAGGGTGAGGTAGACACGTCTGACCATCACCCGAGCCAAAAGTGAAGTGAATCAGTTCACCGGTGTGTGAGGGGGGAGGGGTAGCTAGCTACCCCTCTCCTACCCCCTCGCTAACCAGCGAGGGGGTAGTTAACTCTCGTTAAAAATCTAATGGCTCGTCATTCAGCTACGCCGAAAGTAATACCCCATGTAAATAGCGTGGTTTGTATTTCGGTTACGGAAAAACTATTACTTAAAAAAATCAATAATAATGCTAAGAAACGACCACCCCACTCCCAACTGTTTGAGTTTGAAAACAATGGCCTCATGATTAACACGGTCAAAGGCAGCACTAAAATCAAGGCCAATCATACAAACTTCCTGACCACAATCAAGGGATTTCTGTACAGCATTGTATATTGTAAGATGGGCATCACATGCTCCAAGGCCTTTACAAAAACCAAATTGCAAACTAAGGAATAGATGATTACCTTCAGCAAACCTATTAAGACGTTTTGCCCGAAGGCATTCAAAAACTTTAGATAATACGGGAGTTATGGAAATTAGGCGGTAATCAATGGGACTCGGGCTACCACAAACACATTTACATAGAGGAGTAACATTACCAATTCTCCAACAAGTGCTAAAAGCTCCTCTTCTTGCTAACTTGCGCAAAATAACAGATAACTTTGGAGCTAAGAAATCTGCTGTCTTTATAAAAAACAAAGGAAAAATGTTATTTTCATTAGTAAAATAAATTTTTGAATATACTTACCCGATGATCATATAGCTGTCAGCTCTGCTGCCCGACAGAAAAACCTACGGGCGGAATACGCCAGCGATCGCTATACAGGTGGGGGTGTACATCAACAGCGCCATCTGTCAAGTAGGTACTCAAGTACTCGATGTCAACATAGAACCAATTTTCTCCTCTGTCCACTGGGTCTCTATTGGGGAGGAAGGGTGGGTCCTTTAATTTATGATCATCGGGTAAGTATATTCAAAAATTTATTTTACTAATGAAAATAACATTTTTCAATATCAAACTTACCCGATGATCATATAGCTGATTCACACCCATGGGGGTGGGTAGAGACCAGCATTACATGTTGACATTATGAGCTAAGTATTCCGTATTTCATTTTAGCAGTTATTCAAAATAACAAGCATAAAATAAATAAGTACCTGGTAAGGAAGTCGACTTGAACAATTACTCTGCCTTTTTAAGTACGTCTTCCTTACTGAGCCTCGCGATCCTCATAGGATGCTGAGCGACTCCTAGGAGCTGAAGTATGAAGGGTTGCAACCCATACTAAAGGTCCTCATCAAAACCTCTAATCTAGGCGCTTCTCAAGAAATGACTTTGACCACCCGCCAAATCAAGTAGGATGCGAAAGGCTTCTTAGCCTTCCGGACAACCCAAAAATATTAATAAAACATTTCAAGAGAAAGATTAAAAAGGTTATGGAATTAGGGAATTGTAGTGGTAGAGCCCTCACCACTACTGCACTCGTTGCTACGAATGGTCCCAGAGTGTAGCAGTTCTCGTAAAGAGACTGGACATTCTTAAGATAAAAGACGCGAACACTGATTTGCTTTTCCAATAGGTTGCGTCGAATATACTTTGCAGAGATCTATTTTGTTTAAAGGCCACGGAAGTTGCGACAGCTCTAACTTCGTGTGTCCTTACCTTCAGCCAAGCTTGGTCTTCCTCATTCAGATGGGAATGAGCTTCTCGTATTAACAGTCTGATAAAATAGGATAAAGAATTCTCTGACAAAGGCAAAGATGGATTCTTAACTGAACACCATAAAGCTTCAGACGGGCCTCGTAAAGGTTTTTAAAATAGAACTTAAGAGCTCTTACAGGACATAATACTCTTTCTAGTTCCTTTCCAACCATACGATAAGTTTGGAATATCGAACGATATTGGTCAAGGCCGAGAAGGCAGCTCGTGTTTGGCTAGAAAACCAAGTTGTAGAACATGTAGCCGTTTCGGATGAGAATCCGATGTTCTTGCTGAAGGCATGAATCTCACTGACTCTTTTAGCTGTGGTTAAGCATATCAGGAAAAGAGTCTTAAAGGTGAGATCTTTCAGGGAGGCTGATTGAAGCGGTTCGAACCTGTCTGACATAAGGAATCTTAGAACCACGTCTAAATTCCAACCAGGTGTAACCAAACGACGCTCCTTCGTGGTCTCAAAAGACTTAAGGAGGTCTTGTAGATCTTTATTGTTGGAAAGATCTAAGCCTCTGTGACGGAAGACTGATGCCAACATGCTTCTGTAACCCTTGATAGTGGGAGCTGAAAGAGATCGTTCTTTCCTCAGATATAAGAGAAAGTCAGCTATTGAGTTACAGAGGTACTGGTCGAGGATACGGATACTGACTTGCACCAGTTTCGGAAGATTTCCCACTTCGATTGGTAGACTCTAAGGGTGGATGTTCTCCTAGCTCTAGCAAACGCTCTGGTTGCCTCCTTCGAAAAACCTCTAGCTCTCGAGAGTCTTTCGATAGTCTGAAGGCAGTCAGACGAAGAGCGTGGAGGCCTTGGAGTACCTTCTCTACGCGTGGCTGACGTAGCAGGTCCACCCTTAGGGGAAGTGTTCTGGGAACGTCTACTAGCCATCGAAGTACCTCGGTGAGTTATTCTCTCGCGGGCCAGAGGGAAGCAACTAGCGTCAACTTTGTCCCTTCGTGAGAGGCGAACTTCTGCAGTACCTTGTTGACAATCTAGAACGGAGGGAATGCATATAGATCTAGATGTGACCAATCTAGTAGAAAGGTATCTATATGAACTACTGCTGGGTCCGGGATAGGTGAGCAAACTATTGGGAGCCTCTTGGTCATAGAGGTTGCGAAGAGATCTATGGTTGGCTGGCCCCAGGTGGCCCAAAGTCTCTTGCATACATCCTTGTGGAGGGTCCAATCTGTTGGAATTATTTGTCCCTTCCTACTGAGACAATCTGCTATGACATTCAAGTTGTCTTGGATGAACCTCGTTACTAGTGAAAAGTCTAGACCTGTTGACCAGGTGAGGAGGTCTCTTGCGAACTCGTACCATGTCAGAGAGTAGGTCCCTCCTTGCTTGGAGATGTACGTCAAAGCAGGGTGTTGTCCGCGTTCACCTCCACCACTTTGCCTTGAAGGAGAGACCTGAAGCTTTTCCAGGTCAGACGTACTGCCAGTAGCTTCTTGCAGTTGAAATGCATTGTCCTTTGACTCGAGTTCCATAATCCCGAGCATTCCCTACCGCCTAATGTCGCACCCCAGCCTACGTCCGATGCGTCTGAGAAGAGAACGTGGTTGGGAGTCTGAACAGTCAGGGGAAGACCCTTTCAAAGGTTGATAAAGTCCTTCACCAAGTCAGACCAGACTTTATCTTTCCGGAAACCGGGATCGAGACCGCTTCTAGCGTCTTGTCCTTTTCCAGTGAAAAGCTAGATGATACAGAAGAGGACGGAGGTGTAGTCTTCCAAGTGACACAAATTGAACCACGGATGACAGTGTCCTAACCAGACTCATCCACAGCCTGACAGGGCAGCGTTCCTTCTTCAGCATCTTCTGGATGGATAGCAGGGCTGGGGGTTGATCGTCTTGTTCAGCAATGTCCTCATCAGAGGGTTCCTCATCCGAAACTGATGAGGAAACGGCAACGGAGTGGGCAACGTCTGACTCGCTGAATCCGGTCGCACTGGTGGATGCGTGACGGAGCCGGACACAATATCATGGTACTGCTGCACAGTCTGTGAACTGTCAACCATGGGGACGCGAGGAAGTACAGCGTCAACCCGAAACTGTCTAGACTGTCTGGGTTGTGCAGTCAACCCCCTACCGGGTTGCTGAGGTGCCGCACTGCGTCACAACAAGTCACCTCTGCCGGTTGTTGAACGTCTTCCTAGTGACACACTGAACGTCCACAACCACCTCCGAGAGTCGCTTAACGTCAACGTGCGACTGGCAACCCACACTGGGTCGCATCGGTGGAGGAACCACCTCAACTGGCGGACGCGAGTAGGATACCTCAGCGTCAACAGGGCGCACAACCAACCGGTAGGAAGGTTGTTGGCCAGAAGGAACTTCTCCGTAAAAAATCCTCTATCAAGGACACAAGCTTGGACTGCATGTCTTGCAGCAAAGCCCATTAGGGTCTACGGGAGCAGGTGTGGCAACAGACGGGGTTAGCGACTGAAGCGGAACCATTTACCATCCCTGGAAGCCTTGTTATGCTTTAATTAAAGTCCATAGGAGGCTAAGCAGCTTAAGGCTCCTCTCCAAATGACAGAGTCCTCAAAGGAATATCAGTAGGAGGGAGAACAGCACTTTCTCATCTACAGGAACCATGTCCGAGAAAAGCTAGGTTATCTCAGTGAGGGTCTCACTGGTGCAAAAGCAGCAGACCAGAAGGCAACGTTATGTAACTGCTTGACAGTCTGTGAACTGTCAAAAACTGAACTGTCAACCACAACAGGTGTGTGAGGACATACAGCACTGGTGCATTAGCAGCAGACCAGAAGGCAACGTTATGTAACTGCCTGACAGTCTGAGAACTGTCAAAAAACTGAACTGTCAACCACAACAGGTGCGTGAGGACATACAGCACTGGTGCATTAGTAGCAGACCAGAAGGCAACGTCATGTAACTGCTTGACAGTCTGTGAGCTGGCAACAACCAAAGCTGTGTGGGGAAGCCTCAACTCCTGACTGACTAGTCTGCTGCGGGCGAGTGGCGGTAACCACAGTGGGTTGCGGAGGCTGACACACCGTGTCAAAACACGGCAGCTTGTGGTAGCTCACGCACGGCAACGGAGTGCTCCGTGTGTCTGTGGGAGTCAGCATGCGTCTGGCAGGGTCGACTGCGCATGGGTGGAGGAGCTCTCACAACAAGAGTGTGGGAGCAGGCAGCCGCAGCGTCTGCTGGGCGCACAACCACGGCAGGTTGTAGGCAAACGGGTGCATCGTCAACCTTCTCCGCAGTCGGAGTGTGGGAGCAGGCAACAACCAAAGCGGAGTGGTGGTGCGTGGAGGGGACTGCCGTGGGTTGCGGAAACTAACGCATCGCGTCAAAACACGGCAGCTTGACTCCACCTTCCCACTGCTGATGCGGTAGCTCACGCATGTCAACGGAGGGTGCCGCACGTCGGCTAACGTCAACATGCGTCTGGCAGGGTCGACTGCGCATCGGTGGTGGAGCTCTCCGCAGCCGGAGTGTGGGAGCAGGCAGCCTCAGCGTGAGCTGGGCGCACAACCGTGGCAGGTTGTAGGCTAACGGGAGCAGTGTCAACCTTCTCCGCACGAAACTCCTGCATAACCGCAGCTAACTGAGTCTGCATAGACTGCAGTAAAGACCACTTAGGGTCTACAAAAGCGGCAACAGACGGAGCTACTGTCCGTTGTGACTGAGGGTCTAAAACAGCTGGTGCGGCAACAGACGGAGTTACTGCCTGTTGCGGAACCACCTTGCCTCTCTTGGGAGGTGTGCAGTCGTCGGATGACTGCAGCGAGTCCGAACTGACCCAGTGGCTACACCTGGGCCGTTGGACTTGCGCGGAAGGGACCGACTTGCACTTAAAAAGCTGCGAGATGTGGTCCATGGTTTCATACGAGAAACCTCTTCCGCAGACGAGGAATAAATGGGCTCTCTCGTCTTTGTGTGGGTGGGGCGATCTTGGGTAGATACGCCCGAAACCACGGAGGGAAAAACGTCTGTTCGTTGATCAAGGCCTGTGGAACCCATAAGTCGTTCGACATTACTTCTCCCCTGGGCTTGGGAGCTTGTAAGAGGTCCCGGACTAGGTGAACAACTGGCACGAACAGACGAACCCTCGGACGCAACACTGTAACACTTAGCGCATATCACTTTATCACTTTGATTTTCTGTTTTGCACTTATTTCACTGAAATCGAACTTTAACTGATTTCTACCTGAAACACGCAATCCTATCCTTCATTAAAAGGTAGTAATTGCGAAAACAGTCGTACAATGCAACAGAAAACATAAATAAGATAAAGAATTCAGTGGCTGGGAAAGAGACTAAACACTAGATCAAATAAACTACGTTTACAATCTCTCACCGCACATAGCCTGGGAACAAGAATAAAACCCTAGAAACGTTTTACCTTCTTCCCCTACAGCGACTAGGGAGGAGAGTAAAAAACGAGAACAACGTTACCAGCTTGAACGAAACGTTTATGCTCCTCTCTCTCCCTCCGTCTCTATCTCTCTCTCTCTTTCTCTCTTGATTTCGCGCCTGAGAGAAGAGCCCAATTATATATCGTTAAAACATGTTATTTGCTAAAGGAAAAAACTGAAAGGTTTTCCAAATAAAAAGTTCCTTTAATTTAGAATTTAAACCATTTAAGCTAAGAAAGAATGAACGAAACGCCAGAATCGGTTTACTCTTACTGCAAAGTGAAACCGTGATACACTCTCTCTCTATCGTAACAATAGAGCGCATGTTGAACGTCCTGAACGTCAACAACTGCGTAGACTAAAAAACTAAACGTTAGTTCATCTTTGAAAACAGTACGAGACTATCAAAGAAATTCTTTCATAAAACATTAAAATTTAAAAAGTATAAAATTCTTTAAAGGTTAAATACGATATAACGGGCTCAATGTTAATTAACTTCGGTTCCAAGTTAGGACCGCCTACAATCAGGAAAGGTCGCATATAAACAAACATAAAAATTTATTGTTATATGTTTATAATAAATGGAAAGTTAATCGAAGAGGCCTATAAAGGCGGAGAGATATAAAATATATAGATCTGTAACGTGTTAAGCAAAATTACCAAAAACCTAAACACACTTCCGTCTAAGGGAAGGGTCGGCCATTTAAAAGTGAAAGAGAGTCCATACTCTCTTCGTAACCATAATTAAATCTATCCAAAACGAGTTCAAGTTTTGAAATGAAGATAAAACCCCTGCATAGCGAAAGCTCAAAACTGGAATAGTGTACTTCACCTAATCGTTGTGAAAACAAATCCAGTTAGTAACAGCGTATTTAGTAGGTCTTGCCGGTGGCACGACAGAGAGAAAATTGGTTCTATGTTGACATCGAGTACTTGAGTACCTACTTGACAGATGGCGCTGTTGATGTACACCCCCACCTGTATAGCGATCGCTGGCGTATTCCGCCCGTAGGTTTTTCTGTCGGGCAGCAGAGCTGACAGCTATATGATCATCGGGTAAGTTTGATATTGAAAAATACCATTTGGGTGTACACCTCCATAAGCATCAAGGTCCATCAACAGAGCTTTCATTTCACGAGATCGAAAGGCTAAACTAAATAGTTTAGCCTCAGGAAAAAAGGAATGAGGAAGTTCAAGTTTTTCATTACTCTGTTTACTGTCAAAAACATCAGCCAAAAGGGTTGCCTTTTCCTTTGGACAGTGAGTGACTGAGCCATCTGGTTTAAGTAAAGGAGGAACTGTAGCCTCTACACCAAAGAGTGCAAATTTAAGGGTAGACCACCATTTATGTTCTTGAGTTGTACCAGAAAGGGTTTCTTTTATGTTCAAATTGTATTCCTTTTCAGTTGAGGTATAAACTCTCTGAGCAAAAGCTCAAAGCTGAGTATAGTTAGTCAAGGTCAAATCTGATCAGTTACTCTTCCAAAGATGATCTGTTATAGCTCCCTGTAAGCAATTGGGGGCCATAAGTAACTAGGAGGTACTAACTTGTAGGTTCGAATCCTGCTTTGCAGGTTGGATTGGAGCTCACACCCCCTATCTGTAAAACTATCACTCCTGACTGAAACTTTGACTGTGAATAACCGGACGGCCTTTAATATTGATGACACTGGAACCCCACAAAGGATTACGGATTGGAAAAGACCACTAAGAATTGCCACATGGAACGTAAGAACGCTCTACAAAACGGGAGCTGCTAAAGTATTAGAACATGAATTGGACAAAAATAAAATTGATATAGCAGCCTTACAAGAAATCCGATGGACAGAAATAGGAAAGCTGGAGCAGGAGAAGGGAGTTATACTTTACAGTAGAAGAGATGATGGTTACCCTGTAGAAGGAGCAGGTTTCTACCTGATTAAAAGAGCACATGGAGCACTTATGGAATTCACCCCAATATCCAGCAGAATAGCAAAAATTAGACTAAAAGCAAAGTGGTTTCACATAATGATTCTATGCTTACATGCACTCACAGAGATAACAGATGATGATGAGAAAGATGAATGGTATGATCATGTACAAACTGAAATAGACCAAATACCACGACACAATGTATTGTTAATTTTGGGTGATATGAATGCAAAAATTGGTAAAGAGGTATAAGCTTTCCAAGAATCTATCGGCCTCCATAGTCTTCATCAAGAAAGCAATGATAACGGGATTAGATTGGCAACATTTGGTCATCGGAGGTACTATTTTTCCCCATAAGGACTCCCATAAAGGAACTTGGATTTCACCTCATGGTAACACTATAAATCAAATTGACCATATAATGATTAAAAAGAAATTTAAATCAGCAGTTTGATACTAGGGCTTTCAGAGGTGCATATTGTGACTCTGACCATATGTTAGTGGTTGGAAAGCTCAGAGTTAAATTAAAAAGTAAAAGATTAACAACAATAAAAACCATCACACCAAATATAGAAAAACTAAAAGAGACAGACGTAAGAAATGCCTATGCTATAAATGTACAAAATAGATTTGGACTACTGGAGGAAGAGGAAATAACATCGGACTGGGAGACAATAAAGTCAGTAGTGACTGGAGCTGCTATGGAATCTCTAGGACCATGTATCAATCCACGTAGAAGGAATAATTGGTTTGACGAAGAGTGTAGAAGTGCTGCTGAAAGAAGAAAACGCTGTAGGATGAAATGGATAGAAGACATCATGTGCCCTAGGGCGACGTGATGGAGGAGGGTCAGGATTCAGGGAATGGTAGATAACCCTGCGAATCCAAGCTGAGATTGTATTCTTAGTGACCCTCCTCTTTGTCCTTCCTGTGCTCACGAACAATGCTTGCACCCGAGGACGAATTGCAGCTGTTCTCTTAAGATAGAGCCTCAGACTCCTTACTGGGCACAGTAGGAGATGGTCTGGGTCATCTGTTACAGAACTGAGACTCGAAATCCGGAAGGAGTTGAACCGGGGGTCCGGCACTCCTGGAATCTGAGTCTTAGCTACAAATCAGGGACGAATCTGAACGTTACCTCCCCCCATCCCCTTGAATGGGCGATGTCATACGAGAGACCATGAAGTTCGCTGACTCGCTTGGCCGAGGCCAGAGCAAGCAGAAACACCGTCTTCCAAGTCAGGTGGTGATCAGAAGCCTAGCGTAATGATTCGAAAGGAGGTCTCTTAAGAGACCCGAGGACTCGAACCACGTTCCATGGAGGAGGTCTCACTTCCGACTGGGGGCAAGTAAGTTCATAACAAGTAGAGAGAGTTCCTTTGAGCCTGAAGGCAAGACTTAAGGCTGAGCGATAGCCTTTCACTGCCGAGACTGAAAGGCGCATTTCTTCTTGCAAATACATGAGAAACTCCGCTATTGCTGGAATAGTGGCATCGAGTGGAGAGATACCCCTTCCAAGACACCAACCACAGAAGACTCTCCACTTTGCATGGTAGACCCCTGCGGATGACTTTCACAGGTCTCGAGACATCCTTTCCGCAACTTGTTGCGAAAAGCCTCTCTCTGTGAGGAGACGCTGGATAGTCTCCAGGCGTGAAGTCGTAGCGATGCTACGGCTTTGTGGAAGATGTTGGCATGTGGTTGTCTGAGTAGCTCGTGTCGAGGAGGAAGTTCTCTCGGGAGTTCCGTCAGGAGCTGCAGAAGGTCCGGGAACCACTCTGCGTGATGCCATAGCAGAGCTATTAAGGTCATCGAAAGGTTGACCGATATTCTGGTCTTGTTGAGTACCCTTCTCATCAGACAGAACGGGGGAAAGGCGTATACGTCGATGTTGTCCCACCGTTGTTGAAAGGCATCTTGCCAGAGTGCCTTGGGGTACGGGCTGGGGAGCAGTACAGCGGAAGCTTGAAATTCAAGGCTGTCACGAACAGATCCACAGTCGGGGAACCCCACAAAGTCAGGACTTTGTTGGCTACTAGACGATCCAAAGACCACTCGGTACTCACTATCTGAGATGCCCTGCTCAGACTGTCGGCGAACACATTCCTCTTGCCTGGAATGAAGCGAGCCGATAGTGGAATCGAGTGGACTTCGGTCCATCTCAGTATCTCTACTGCAAGATGGGATAGCTGCTGTGAAAAGGTACCTCCCTGCTTGTTGATGTAAGCCACTACCGTGGTGTTGTCGCTCATCACCACCACGGAGTGACCCGACAGGTATTGTTGGAACTGCTGAAGTGCCAGATACACGGCCTTCATTTCTAGCACGTTTATACGGAAGCACTTTTCTAATTCTGACCATAGGCCTGAGGTCCTGTGGTTCAGAACGTGGGCCCCCCACCCTTTTTTTGAGGCGTCCGAAAACAGCATCAAATCCGGGGGAGGACGAGAAGATCCACTCACTTTCGTAGGTTTTCCTCTGTTAACCACCACTGAAGATCCGTCCATTCCACAGGACCCATTGGGACCAAGATGTCCGGGGAATCGTGTCCTTGATTGCACCGGGACTTGAGTCGCCATTGCAGGGATCTCATCCTGAGGCGACCATTTGGAACTAGAAGGGCCAGAGAAGAAAGGTGACCGAGGAGACGTAACCACGATTGGGCTGGGAGTTCTTCTCGTCTGAGGAAAGAAACTGCGACCCTCCTCAGCCTTGCTATCCTGTCGTCTGATGGGAAGGCTGTGTGGAGATTGGTGTCCAAGATCATGCCTAGATATACCAGTCGTTGAGTTGGAAGCAGGGAAGACTTCTCGAGATTTACCATGATCCCTAGATCTTGGCAAAGTCCCAGATGCTTGTCTCGGTGTCGAAGAAGGGTCGATTCCGAGTCTGCTAGGATCAGCCAGTCGTCCAGATAGCGGAGGAGACGGATGCCGATCCTGTGTGCCCATGAAGAAATCAGTGTGAACACCCTGGTGAATACCTAAGGTGCTGTGGAGAGACTGAAACACAGCACCTTGAACTGGTAGATCTTGTTGTCTAGGCTGAATCTTAAGTACTTCCTTGAAGACGGATGGACTGGGATCTGGAAGCACGCATCCTTCAGATCCAGTGTACACATGAAGTCTTGTGGTCTCACCGCAAGTCTGACCGTGTCCGCCGTCTCCATGCTGAACGGGGTTTGTTTGACAAACCTGTTCAGGCTGAGAGGTCGATGACTGGTCTCCAGCCTCCAGACGCCTTCTTTACAAGAAAGAGTCGACTGAAGAACCCTGGGGAACCGTCGATGACCTCCTGGAGAGCGCCTATCTTTAACATGGTCTGGACTTCTGAGAGGATTTTCACAACAAGTTGCTGTCAGGATGTCTGGACACTGCGAAAGTCTTCGGCAGCAGTCTACCAGGCAAAGGAGCTCAACGACACTGGATCCGCTGTCAGGGGAGGTAGAGATGTTATGAACAGGACGCGATATCCCTGACTGATTACGGAAATCGTCCAGAAATCGGCCCCGAGTTGCTGCCACCTGTCTGCGCAACTTTGAAGGCATCCCCCCACTGGTGGACATGCAGGGGGACTGCCAATCCTAGCGTTTGTGGCCTCGGCCGCTCCCTCTAGGATTCTTTCCTCCCCTGGAGGACTTTTTGCCTTTCTTGTCTTTGACAGGAAAGGGCTTCGACACCGTTGCCTTCGCTGCCACAGCCGGTTTTGTTGTCTTGGACCGGCGAGGTTGTTGAGATGCCGGAGGTTTATAGGGCATTGATGTAAGAGCCCTATGAAGGAGGGAGTCCTGGTTGGACTTCCTCCACCTCTCGGCTGCCTGTTCCAAGTCTTTAGGCTCAAACAGGTTCTTCCCTAGAAGGGAAGAATGTCTGAGCCTGCTGACCTCGACGGCTGGGACCTTCGCGTGGAACCTCTCTGCCACCGCATCACAGTTTCAGGATTGAGTTGGCCAACAAGTTCGAAACTTGGTGGGCCAGAAACTCAATGGTGCGGATGCCCGAGAGGAGGAAGGTCTCCAGGGCCTTCCTGGTGCTCTCCATAGACAAATCTTCGGATCGCAACAGGATGCCAAGAGATCCCAGCCAGATGTCAAGCCACGAAGTAGCCTGCATGGCACACTTCGCGACCTTCTCCTGGCTTATGATCTCTGTCGCCGAGTCACTTGCCGGCTAGAGTCTCTCAAGAGGGACTCCCTTGGTAAGCTCTTCCACAGAGTGGTGCAGGGGAAGAGCTAAATAAGCCTCCTCCGTAATCTCAAAGTACCTCCTCTGTTGGACGCGAGGAGGCGGGAGGAGTTTGTTGTCGGCCGTGGAACGGCTGGAGGAGGCGAGCTCGGAGAGCTGGCCCTCGACCTTATCCCTGGCACTCTTCACCCCTTGGGACCAGGACAAAGCTGCACTGGCCTTAGCGGGTTTCTGAGTGCCAAAGACTCAGTCCAGGACCGTGTCCTTGCCCTCGCGAGGAGGAATCTCAGGATCGGGAATCCTGTTGAGATGCCTCATCATGGTCAGGATTTGCCAGAAGGCATGCTGACTCTTGTGGCTCCCCTCCTGGAGAACTGGCAGCGAAGTCTCCCGTCCCCAAAGGCTCTTCTTGGGGGGACACGTGGACGTTCTCCGCGGGTCTTGTAGGTTCTGGATGGATCCTTGAGGATGACTTGGGGACTGTCTTGGAATCCTTGGGTTCCCTCCTGGAAGGAATACAGGACTCCAACAATGACGTCTGAGGGCTCTTCTCTGCTCCAACCTGGGACGATTCTCCAGCGCGAGGTGGGGTTTCTCCCATTGGTGCAACAGGAGAACGCCTCACCTCGTAAGACTCCCCTGAGGACGGAAAATGCTCGTCCACAGGAGAGGGAGAAAATGTCTGGGGGGGAGAGGGAACCTTCCTCAACGACCCTCGGAGAAATTACCACGGTTTCTACTCCTCTCTTTCTCTTCAGTGGGGTCGGAGCCACCATAGTTTTGAGACCCATCTCAGCGAAGGCAGGTTTGACAGCCTGCACGACAGGTCTGATGAGGGATCCAAACCATGGCTGCTTACTGACAGCAGCGCTGTCAGAGACTCCCTCTGAAGGGAAGGGGATCGGGCGATCCCTTGGAGTAGACACGACTGCTGGACCTGCCTGGAAGGAGAGGGAAGAAGAGGAAGGTTGGTTCCTGGACCCATCTGGTGATTTCCCTCCCTCCTGCGAGAGCGCTGGTCTGCGCTTGCGGGGGGGGGGGAACGTGAGGATGACCTGGCTGCTCTCGTTCCTGTAGGCTCGCGTGGAAGCTCGCGTGGTGGCTCGCGTTGTGCCTCCCGATGAGAAACGCGCTAGGGATCGCGCTGGCGCTTGCGCGATAGTACCCAACTAGGATCGCGCTCGGGGATGATGGCGAGAGGGCGCGCAGGCAAACGATGGCGCGTAGGGCGTGTAGGCGAGCGACTGCGCACAGGTGAGGGTGCGCGCGGGCGCATAGGAGATCTCAGAGATGGCGAGAGGGCGCGTTGGCGAGCGATGGCGAGAGGGCGCGCTGGCGAGCGATGGCGCACGGGCGCTCAAGAGATCGATGGCGCTCAGTTGCGCGATCCGGAGAAGCAGGAAGCGCAGGCGGGAATGCAAGCGTTTGCACGCGCGATGGAGATTGTTCGCGAGCGCGTGGGCGCGCAGGATCTTGGCGAGCTCTAGGCGAGCGCCCACGCACAGGGGTGTTACCCCTAGCGCGTGGGCGTGCAGGAGGACGCACAGCAGGAACTGGTGTCTGCGCGCGATGGCGCGTAGGCGATGGCTGACGAGCTGGCGGGGTCCTATGGCGCGTAGGCGAACGCTGAAGAGAAGGAGAAACTCGGTTCTTCCTTCTTGCGCCCAGATCCGGAGATCGTGGGCGCGCAGGCGAGCAGGAGATCGTGAGCGCGCAGGCGAGCAGAAGATCGTGGGCGCGCAGTTGTACGCTGGCGAGGAGAAGATCGCTGGCGAACAGGAGAGCGCTGGCGAGCAGGAGAGCGCTGGCGAGCAGGAGAGCGCTGGCGAGCAATAGAGCGCTGGCGAGCAGGAGAGCGATGGCGAGTAGTCTCAGCTGCTGAAGGTCTCTGGGGCGTTGTCTCTGAGGATGAAGTTCTGAGCTGAGAGGACTTCACCGCACGCGAGCGCACAGGAGAACGTTGGAGCGCAGGGGAGACCTGGCACTTAAGGGACTTGCTTACATTGTGAGAAAGCCCCTTTTGCCCCGGAGGGATCGGTGCCTGTTGGATAACGGGATGCGTGGGCGCCCAAAGCGCGTCAGCAGCCAGGAACGGAGACGGCAAGTCCGAAGGTCTGGCACGCAAAGGAGAACGATCAGCAGAGAGGTCCAAGGATGCAACTGCAACGGTCGGTGCACAGCGAGGAGGATCCTCTGCGGGGGAATGCGACGGAGAAGAGCCGAAGAGGAGCCTCCTAACTCCCTTGTGAGGAGAAGGAAGGCCTCTACGGCGAAGAGGAGGGCGAGCCTTCCGACGGATACGTCCTCTGGGGGCGGCAGGCAGACCATCGTCAGTCCTCCGAAGAGGGAGAGAATCACCTGCAAGAGAGACCATTGGACTAAGCTCCTCCCTCGAAGGATGTTCGGAGGGAGAAACTAAGCCTTCAGCTGCATCGGGAACCAAGGCAGGGGTTTAACCTAACTCGTCGGAGGCCCCTGCCACAACAACGTCGACGATAGACAGAGAGTCAACCTCTGCTACCTCCGGCGACTGTTTGACAGCAGCCCCCAACTTGATTATGTCAAACAGGGTGTCCCTGGAGGGCGAGCCCTTAAGCCCCAAGGAAGCCCAAAGCTTCAACAAATCATCATTAGCAACAGTGTTAATAGATAAATCCTCTCCCGGGGGAGAAGGAGGAGCTGCCTCGCTATGGGAGGCAACTCCCTCTCCCGAACCCCGAGGTCGGTCAACAAAAGAACTGCCTACGCTACCACTCGACGGCCTCTCGGAAGAGACCGGTCGAGCGGGAGCTTCGGAGGAGGTTCGGGCAACGGAAGAAGAGTCCTTGGAATTTTCTTTCTTCAAGGAAACCCTTGAAGGAGAAAGATCCCTTTTGGACTTCTTCTTCCGGCGCCGGGAAAACCTCTCCCACTGGGAGGTAGACCACTCCCTACACTCACTACACACTTTGTCTCTATCACACCGTTGGCCCCTGCAGAACGGACATAAGGTGTGAGGGTCCGTTTCGACCGCCGCCATATATGTACCACAAGGGCGGTCAGGTAATCCGGGGCACTTCCGCATAATGGTAGAGGCCAACTTCCAAGCACACACTGCAAAGAAAAAGCAAAATAGATTAAGGCTGTCAATAAGCGAGGGTGGGAGCAGACACGTCTGTTCATCACCCGAGCCAAAAGCAAAGTGAGCTACTCACCGGTGTGTGAGGGGGGGAGGTAGCTAGCTACCCCTCCCCTTCCCCCTCGCTAACTAGCGAGGGGGTAGTAAACCCTCGTTAAAAATCTAATGGCTCGTCATTTCAGCTACGCCGAAAGTAATACCCTAATTAAATAGCGTGGTTTGTATTTCGGTTACGGAACATCTTACTATTCTGTCAAGGGCTTGAATGGGAATGCAATAGTCACTGAATTCCATATAACATGTAACAAAATATTTAATATAAAATATTAACATATTACATGAATAGATATAGGAATAAAGAATATATCTATACATTTAAACCAACCCTTAATATTAAGGGGTTCCAATAAAAGATGAATAGTCACATTTAACAATTGGAACATTTATAAATATTATACGAAAAAATTTAGTATTCCAAAAACGAACAAGTAAACAACGATACAAAGAATCGTGAGACTATATCGATTGTCATGAATACTACGTCATATAAAAATTAACTGAACACTAATTTTCTTTAATCTTTGTAAACAGATTAGCTAAAGAAAAAATACTAAAAAAGACCAATATAATTGGAAAATGACATATTCCTTTTATCTAATATAACTTGAAAACTTTAGTTTTTAAAGAAAAATGTACTTTTCATAAATATCGATACAAAGAGTAATACTGTAACAATAGACTGAGGACTGCGAAGCATAAATAAAAATGAACGCTAGATAATCTTTAAAACAGATCGAAGATTATCCAAAGAAAGCATACCAAAAGGACAAATATTTTCTTAAAATAACATAATCCTTTTATTTCATATAACTAAATACTTTGTAAGATAGTATTAACTTATCATTCTTTGTAGAAAAAGAAAGAAAATGCAAGTCATACTCAAGCTTACATCAAATGACTGACGTCATCGATGAGGCGAGATGTTTACCTATCGCCATAATGCTTTCGTTAGTTAAAAATAGGTTGAAAAATTTCTAATCCTACCTTTTAAGCTATAACATAGCGATAAAATATCAAACAAAAACCTAATAAGCGAATACTCAAACCCGTAATAAGAGTACATCACCAATATACTGCTAAAATCCAGGTTAAACACGAGTAAATTTCTTTCTATGTAGCCAGTATGGCGGCAGAAGAAAATCTGATACTAGAAGGTATAGATCGACCTAGCTCCGTGGTGGCGCTGGTGTTTACCTGGCATATCTATGCGATTACTGCGAGTTTTGAATTTCTGCGAGTTTTGAATTTCTGCCGGACAGAAGAATAAAGATATTGTTATATAACCAGCGGTTAAGTTTAAATGTTTAAAAATAAAGAGTTTCCTTTATCAGGACAACTCAAAGAGAAGGGTTCTAACCTCTAGGGATATAAGTGTACACTGCCACTGACCCTTCTAATTATTTAATATTGTGGGGTAAGCACTAACTGAATACTAATCAGAGTATTGAAGGAATTCTATCCTTTCAATATAGGTTCGGTCTCAGCAAAAGCCTGTATAAGGGTACACAAGATGTGTTAGAAATTAACTACTGTATAATAATACTATAGTTTTCTGTTTGCAGTATATACTATATTGCAAATATACTGGCTATTGTATAATCATATGCTTTGGTTCAGCCAGTGTGTTGCTGACATGGCTAGCACCTGGTGGCCCGGTCCTTACGGTATGTCGCCGACTGGACTAAAAATAGAAAAGACACATACTTGTGGATCCCACTCAGCCAATTGCTGTGACCTTCCCTTCCAATATTAAAACTACAGAGTTTCCTGATCAGGGAAGCTCAAAGACAAGGGTTCTAACCTTTAAGGATAGAAAGTGTAATACCACTGGCCCTTCTAAATTATTTAATATTGTAGGGTAAAATGTAAACTGATTTCTAATCAGAGTATTGAAGGAATTCTATTCTTTCAATATAGGATTGGTCTCAGCAAAAGACTGGACAAGGATACCCAAGATATGTTGGAAAATAACTACTGTATAATATACATATACAATAGTTATCTATCTGCAGTATATACTGTACTGCAAATATACTGACTACTGTATAATCATATGCTGTAGTTCAGCCGGCATATAGCCGGCATAGCTAGTCCCCGACGGCACAGTCCGGTCGGCATACTAGCTGATAGAGAAAGAGAAAGCATGGAGTGAAGGACTGCCTCATTACTGTGTATGTTTACACTAAATAAGGATGTAAGTATATAACTTATTCCCTTCCCAAGAAAGAAGGTTCAAATGGAAGGGGAGAATGCATCATTCCGGCTTCCATCCAACCAAAAGTACCATTGCCGGCACAGTCCGACCGGCATATGGCCGGCTGGTTAGTACCCGGAAGCACTGGTACAGTCGGCGGTGCCGACTGAGTAAGTACCTGTCAGCGCCGGCCCGGCAGGCATGCTGCCAGTCGGGTTAGTACAGGACTTGTGGACGGTAGTCCAAGGGAGGACTGAAGAACCTTGGTGACAGAAGGGTCTCCCACCGGCAGCCATCATGGCCGGCACAACCTTCCCGGATCCTTGTCCATAAGGGAAAGCTGAGTGACTAAACCTGCTATGTAGGAGCCCAGCCGGCCCCGCAACCCGCCGGCGAGCGGTGAGATTGGGGGACAATGGCCATAGCTAAAAGGACAGAGAGGGGCAGGGAAAAGGGTCCTATATAAGGTGTAGAAGGCGGCGGCAATGTTGCTGCTCCCACTACACAAGGTAGAAACTCTGTTTCAGTATCGACGCCGTCCTAGGCGGCAGAAGAATGTCTATTCTTCAACCTAGGGTCTGCCGAAATAGTGTTAGTAGGGGCCGGCAGGTTTACCGCCCCCTCTCAACGAGGGGGATACATCGTTTCAGTGCCGACGCCATCCTAGGCGGCAAAAGAATGTCTATTCTTCAGCCCAGGGTCTGCCAGCGCAGGACTAGTCTTCTAAACCGCAGGGAGAAGGTGGCGGAAACATACCACCACCCCAGGTGCAGTTCAGGGAGGCTTAGCCTCCTATGCCGGCAGGGGAGTGACAACTCACCCTGCCGCCGGTAAAAAGACTGAATACTCTGAGATTCTGTCAAAAACCAATGCCGGACACTCGCCGGCAAAGGTGGGAAACAGAAAAACCCTAGCCTAGTCAAGCTTGAGTGAACTACTCTATGACAAGACCAGA
This sequence comes from Palaemon carinicauda, assembly GCF_036898095.1. Classification (NCBI taxonomy): domain Eukaryota; kingdom Metazoa; phylum Arthropoda; class Malacostraca; order Decapoda; family Palaemonidae; genus Palaemon; species Palaemon carinicauda. The sequence goes on along the minus strand of NC_090738.1, from coordinate 2,702,696 downwards.
AAGGGTTGCCACCTGCGGCGGCACTCAGAGGGAAAGAGGGATTACCCATAACTCTCCAAGATATGCTATTAGAACATAATATGCAACAAATAAACCACATTCCAACAAGAAAGGAAAATGTTCTAGATCTAGTATTTGTAAATGAGGTGAATTATGTTAAAGAAATAATAGTGTATAACACGGGAATTTCAGACCACAATGTCATAGAATTGATAGTCCATTCCAAAGCAAGTGATCGCAGAATTAATCAAAGCACAAAACTTTGGGAAGGATATGGAAAATACAATTTTCATAGTAAGAATATAAAATGGTCAGAAATAAATGAAGAACTGAATACAGAATGAAAAAATTTATTTGTAAGTGATAATATACAGGTAAATACGGACATACTGTACAAAATACTGGAGAAAATTGTTGAAAAATATGTACCGAAAAAAAACAATAAACAAAAGACATCCATACCAAGAGACAGAAGGATCTTATTTCAAAGAAATAGAAAGTAGAAGAAAAATCTTGCAAAAGAAAAAATGTGCGGAAAATGATGGAAATAAAATGTAAGATAGAAAATGCAGAACAAAAGATTATACAGTCGAAAGAAAATGAAAAAAGGGACTTAAAAGAAAGGACACCTCAAAATATAAAAAAAACCCCCAAAAGTACTTTACTCCTATGCAAAAAAGATGAATAAAGGGAGATTACAAATAGGCCCTCTAAGAATTGAAGGACGGCTAACAAATGAAAAAAAGGAAATATGCAACATATTAGCAGAAAAACATAAGAGTGAGTTCACGCCAAGAATTGCGAATGAGAATAATGAAACAGAAATGAGAGAAGAAAATGTTGAATATCTAACGGATATAGATATTAATGAAGCAGATATTGTCAAGGCTATAAACGAAATTAAAAATGGATCGGCAGCCGGACCAGATGGAGTTCCAGCGATTTTGTTAAAAAAAACTGCAAACACTATCGCGAAGCCCCTTGCAATACTGCTAAGACAAAGTGTAGATATGAGCGAGATATATGTTAAACATAAATTAGCTTATATAACCCCTATCTTCAAAAGTGGATCAAGACTAGAGACAAGCAATTATAGACCTGTTAGTCTAACATCACATATTATGAAAGTGTATGAGAGGGTAATAAAAAAGAAAATAATGAATCATTTGGTTAAAAATAATTTGTTTAATATAGATCAACACAGTTTTGTGCCTGGAAAAAGTACACAGACCCAACTGATAGCACACTATGAAAACATATACAAAAATATGATAAATGAAAAAGACAAAGATGTGCTCTATCTAGATTTTGCAAAAGCCTTTGACAAGGTAGACCATAATATATTAGAGAAAAAAATGAGAAAGCATAACATTGTGGGAAAGATAGGAAAATGGGTAAAAGAATTCCTGCAAAACAGAAAACAGATAGTGGTTGCAAATGACGAGAAATCATATGAAGCTCAAGTAATATCTAGCGTGCCACAAGGTACGGTATTAGCTGCACTGCTGTTTGTTATTATGATCTCAGACATAGACTGTGATGTTGAAAATTCTGTAGTGAGAAGTTTCGCCGATGACACAAGAATAAGTAGAGAAATTAATTGTGATGAAGATAGGAACTCACTACAAAGAGATCTAAACAAAATATATGAATGGGCGGAGATAAATAGGATAGTATTTAACTCCGATAAATTCGAATCAATAAATTATGGAAACAGAGAAGGAATGGTATATGCATACAAGAGACCTAATAACGAGAAAATCACAAACAAGGAAGCAATTAAAGATCTTGGTGTACAGTAATGTTAAATAGGAATATGTTATGCAACGACCAAATAGCAACACTGTTGGCTAAATGTAAAGCAAAAATGGGAATGTTATTCAGACACTTTGAAACAAGAAAAGCTGAACACATGATTATGCTTTACAAAACTTATGTACGTAGTACACTCAAGTACTGCAATGTGATATGGTACCCACACTACCAAAAGGATATTGTGCAAATAGAGAGTGTACAAAGGTCCTATACTGCTAGAATAGAAGAAGATAAGGACCTTGACTACTGGGAAAGACTGCAATATTTAAAACTATACAGTCTAGAAAGGAGAAGAGAATGCTACATGATAATACAAGCATGGAAGCAAATAGAAGGAATTACTGAAAACATCATGGAGCTAAAAATATCAGAAAGAACAAGCCGAGGTAGATTAATAGTGCCAAAAAATATACCAGGTAAACTAAGGAAGGCGCACAGGACATTAATCCACTACACACCAACATCGACAATGCAGCGACTATTTAATGTGCTACCAGCTCATCTAAGAAACATATCAATAGTGAGCGTAGATGTGTTTAAGAATAAGCTCGATAAATACCTAAAATGCATCCCAGACCATCCAAGACTGGAAGATGCGAAATACACCGGAAGATGCATTAGCAACTCTCTGGTGGATATAAGAGGTGCCTCACACTGAGGGACCTGGGGGAACCCAAACATAAAATAAGGCAATAAGGCAATAAGACAGGAGACAAGTATTGATTTATATAATTCTAGGAGATATACTATCTCCCTTAGAATCACCGAAACTCTAACATATACGATCAACAAAGAAATAGGAAAATTATGCATACCGTAAATATCTTTAATAGTATCATTATGCCTAAATAGCTTTCATAATTTATTAATGCTATTTCAACCGGGAAAGTCGTTCTTCTAACTAAATAACACATGCCTTACGAACGACAGCGCCCATGGCGCCTCCGGTAACAGGCTTAGCTCCTGAGCAAAATAAAATACTCTAATTTCACTGTGAAACAGGAGCTAAAAATATATACACTGTAAAGAATCAATACTCAATTTTCCAGAGGCGAAAGAAGCTGGAGATTGCATAATAATCCTCACAAAATCGATCAAAAACATTAGAACAACAGGGAACACCACCGAGCGAAATCGCTACAAAAATAGGAATAACCGCCATCTTAAATATG
>NC_090738.1:2609709-2694709 GCF_036898095.1 Palaemon carinicauda | reverse complement strand
CTCCCCACCTATCCCTTGGCATGGACTAGCCTATACATAGGCTAGCCTATGCATATCTGTCCTTAGTCCTACAACTCCTCCTTCGGGTGGAGCGTTAGGGCTATCTTGGTCTTCTGTTGAGCAGGCCGCTCTGGTACATATACCCTTCATAGCGTCCTATGGGGTTAGCCACTGGAAGCGACTTGTCCAACAGGGGTTCCCCCCCTCTTGGGTGTATCCTGACCCTCCCTTGGGTTACCCTGGCACCCGGCCGACTGCCGGCCCCCTGCCATCGGATGATAGGACCCCCTCCTATCATGGATACACTCACTCAGGTGGGATGCCAGAGGGGTATGTGATCTTACCCCTCCATCCCTCCTTATCTGTCTCTCTACCTATCCTGGTGCCGGTCCCTTGCCGCCTCAACTGCCGGCGATACCGCCCTTCCCTTGGTGACACATTCTTGAGATACCCTCCCTCCCCTAAGTCGCCAGCCTTCCGTGTGCCGGAGGGCTGCCGCCTTCCGTCGGCGTACAGCCGATGGCCCAACCCTCCTTTACCTAGTTTCGGTTGTCCGACCTTCGTGCCGGCCTCCGGCGTGCCGGCATTGATTGCCGGCGGTCTGGGTATACTAACCAATTCTGCCTTAACTTATGAACTGGTCACCAAGCCGGCAGCCGGAGCCTCCGCCTCCCGCCGGCGTGCCGGCGGCCGCCAAGCTGGCATTATATCTGAATCCTCAATGTGTCTACCTTAATGCCATAAACCCTGCTGGAGCAGCCTCTGACGTGTCGTCGGTCTGCCGGAGCCCCCCGGAAGCACCAAGGGACTTGCACCCCTTCTACTAGCTGTCGGCTACATGCCGATAGCCCTACACTGCAACCAGATAGCTTGGCTACTCCGATGGATAGGTATTGTCTTACCGTTCTACTAGTGGCTGTGCTGTCTTCTTGCATATTACAAATTTCCAGCATACTGTGTGTGTCTTAGCACGGTTGGTTGCCGGAACCTAAATCTATGGGGTCTCCTGCTACCCCTTTACCCTAAAGGTCTGAGCGGTCTCAGTCCTTGATACACCTCGCAGGCAATCTCTACTAGATTAATCTTCTGCCCACTAAGGTGATCCATGAAGATTCCCGTTTTTGTGTCCTCGGTCACAAATGAAATTGCCTATTGATAAGGTTACGGTAACCAGCTGGGCGGGATCCACAAGTATGTGCCTATCTACTTCCCTTTCCCGCTCCTCTCTTTAACATTACATTATACTTGAATTATTTAATGTTAAGTGAAAGTTTAACTACTTCAAATTTAACTTTAGAGTAATGTAAGTCATTCTTATGCCTTCCGTATACTCATGATCTCTTTCTTTTACAGGAGGAGTACATCAAGTGTGACCACAACTTCTGTGGAGTGAAGCGCCCGGACTTCTACGGGCATACGGCGTGTCGGACCAACGCCCTCTGCGCCGCCCAGAAAGGCGACCTAAAATATTGGGACCCGCAGCACTGTACAGTCTGCAAGAGTCGTCTGGTCGAAGCGTTCGACGATCCTCCTTCAGCGGAGGTAAGGGACAACGCTCGGGAGAAGCTACGCAAGTGGGTGCGTGGCTTCCAGAAGAACGCCACCGGACCGTATCTCGCAACCGAAGATTTGAGGGCCTTGCTATTTCCAAAGGCATCAAAAGACTCAGTGGTCCCTAGTGATCAGATTCCCACCGTCCAGATAGTGGTGGAACCTGATGTGGTCATGGCTCAGTCCATGCATGAGTGTCGTTTAGATTCCGACAATGTGGACCGTATGTCGGAAGTGTCGGAGACCACGGAGAGGAACCTCATGGGCGACGAGCTCGACTATGAGGAGGATCAGGTGGAATACCCTGATTCGGAGCATGAGGTCGCTCCAGCTTCTACCCCTACACCAACTCCTACACCGACGAAGGTTTCACTTCCTTCTACATCCGCTACCCCGGACCCTACCCCATCTAGCACTCAGGAGATCTTCAAGATGCTTGAAGCTCTCATGGACAAGAAACTTCGCGAGACGCATGAATTCTTCAGGTCCAACCTCGGAAGTTCGAAGCAACCGAAAAGGATTTCGGTTAAGGACCCCCCTGCATGCTCGGATACTAACCCATGGAGGTATGCTGAGCACATGCCGATCACCACAGGCAAGATCTTTATCAGTGAGAAGGTCGGCTCGATCGCGTTGGAAGAAGTGGAATTCTTCCCGAACTTTGAGGCTTACCCGGACTGTTACGTCCGACTCAGGTCCGAACACGCCTCTAGAGAAGTGACCGAACCAAAGGAGGTTATCGTGTTCGATCTCTCGAAGGCCCAGGCTATGTTAGCCAGCGCGGTGAAAAGTAGGGGCTTCACCAACTCGAAAATGCCGGCGCTTAGCAAAAAGCATCCGACCTTCGTCGCACCAGACAATGCGACCTTCCCCTTCCTGGAAAAGGCCTTCACTGCGGTACATAAAGCAGTAGAAGAAGGGAAACCTTGCCCTGTACTGGAGGAGTGCAGGCCCTTCTCCCTGACCACTCCCCCTGATGTTAGACACTGGAAAGACGTCCAGTCAACCTTCGTAGTGGGGAAACTAGAGCCTGACGTCGCTGGTCGTCAGTTTAACGAGGACCTCCCAAAACTTAACGATCACCTCCTTCGTCGGGAACATGATACGAAGGAAAGGCTCGCCGCATCTATGTCCCTCCAAGTACAGCTCGAAGTCATGGCCGGTGACACTAGGGTCCCTGACTACTACATGGTCCTTGCCAAAACACATCTGGCAACGGTCGTGAAGGATCTGTACAGCTTCACGAAGGCTCGTAGAGCCTGGCGTGAATTCGTGTTTGCAAATGCGACAGTACGACACGAACCCCGGAGGCTGATTTCCTCAAACATCTGGGGAAAACACCTCTTTCCCTCCTCCCTAGTGAAAGAGATCACTGACAAAGCCGCCACGGAGAACAGGAACCTTCTCCACAAATGGGGCATGTCAAAGAAAAGGAAATCCTCTCAGGACGACGGCCCTCAACCTAAGAGGAGACCCACCAAACCAAAACCCCAGCAACGTCAACAGAGACGGCAGTTTCCGGGATCCGCTACTCCCCAAGTGGCAGCTCAGCCACAACAGACCTTTCAATTGGTCACCCAACCGGTCTTGTCACAGTCGCCGGTCTTCACCCCTGCATTTGAGCAGCAGTCAACTACCTTTCGTCTCAAAGGTAGAGGCTCAAACAGAGGTGCAGGCAGAGATGCATCTCGCCGCCCCTCCAGAGGCAGAGGAGGAAGGGGAGCTAGCGGCCGAGGTAGCAAACCCTCGGGAAGCCAGAAGCAATGAAGTGCTTCCGGTGGGAGGAAGACTCCGCCAATTCCAGGATTGTTGGACCTTCGATCCCTGGGCACACAGCATCCTCAAGAAGGGTCTAGGCTGGAGCTGGAATCAACCAGGTCCATTCCTCTTCAACACCCACCTCCATCACTCAACATCCACACAGACGCTTCGCTGGAGGGTTGGGGAGGTCACTCCCACCAACAACAGGCTCAAGGTACATGGTCTCCCCTATTCAAGACATTTCACATCAACATCTTGGAAGCCATGGAGGTCCTTCTCACCCTGAAGAAACTCTCTCCGCCTCCCTCGATCCACATTCGTCTGACTCTGGACAACTCGGTGGTAGTCAGATGTCTCAATCGTCAGGGCTCGAGATCGCCCCAGATAAATCAGGTGCTTCTCCCAATCTTCCGCCTGGCAGAGAAGAAGAAATGGCACCTGTCTGCAGTTCACCTACAAGGATTCCGCAACGTGACGGCGGACGCTCTATCTCGGACAAGACCGATAGAGTCGGAATGGTCTCTAGACGCAAGATCGTTCTCCTTCATCTCTCACCAAGTCCCGGAACTTCAGATCGATCTCTTCGCAACGAGCGACAACAATCAACTTCCTCGATATGTGGCCCCGTACAAGGACCCCAAGGCAGAAGCAGTGGACACCATGTCACTGGATTGGAACAGATGGTCCAGGATCTACCTGTTCCCTCCCACCAACCTTCTGCTGAAAGTCCTCTCCAAGCTGAGAACCTTCAAAGGGACAGCGGCCCTAGTGGCTCCCAAGTGGCCCCGGAGCAATTGGTACCCCCTGGTCCTGGAGCTGCAGCCCACGCTGATCCCTCTCCCGGGCCCAGTTCTCTCCCAGCAAGTACAGAAGTCGACTGTCTTCGCTTCATCATCGAAAGTCAGGGACCTTCATCTCATGATTTTCTCTCCCTAGCCGCGAAGAAAAGGTTTGGGATCTCGAAGAAAAGTCTAGACTTCCTCGAGGAATTCAAGACCGAATCCACACGACGGCAATACGAATCATCCTGGAGAAAGTGGGTCTCATTCGTCAAGGCAAAAAATCCTACGGAAATCACCATTGATTTTTGCATGTCCTTCTTCATTCACCTTCATGGACAAGGCTTAGCAGCCAACACGATTTCCACCTGCAAATCGGCCTTGACTAGACCACTACTGTACGCCTTCCCGATTGATCTGTCCAGCGATATCTTCAATAAACTGCCAAAGGCATGCGCTCGTCTACGCTCAGCACCTCCGCCAAAACCTATCTCCTGGTCCCTGGACAAGGTGCTCCATTTTGCCTCCAACTTGGACAACGATTCGTGCCCTCTCAAGGATCTGACTCAAAAAGTTATATTTCTTTTTGCTCTTGCCTCAGGAGCTCGAGTCAGCGAAATAGTGGCATTATCAAGAGACGAGGGTCATATCCTGTTTACAGACTCAGGAGACCTTACCCTCTTCCCTGATCCGACGTTTCTCGCAAAAAATGAATTACCCACCAAGAGATGGAGCCCCTGGAGAATCTGCCCCCTGAAAGAAGATGCCTCTCTATGTCCGGTAGAGGAGCTCAAGATCTATCTTCAGAGAACTTCAGACTTTGGTGGGGGCCAACTCTTCAAAGGAGAAACATCGGGTAGCGACCTGTCACTGAAACAACTAAGAGCGAAAATCACCTACTTCATTCGCAGAGCGGATCCTGACAGTACACCCGCAGGTCACGATCCTAGAAAAGTCGCATCATCTCTGAATTTTTTCCAGAGTATGGATTTCGAAAGCTTCAAGAGCTTCACAGGATGGAAATCTTCGCGCGTTTTCTTCATGCACTACGCGAAGCAAGTGCATGAAGTCAAACATTTCGTGGTAGCCGCAGGTAGTGTTATGAAACCTGCAGTTAACTCTGCATAGAACAGTGAGTTACTTGGGACTTTAACTCTACGGGTGCCTGTGTTGACCCTCGTGTGATACATAGTGATTTCATGGACACTTAGTGTTTCTCATAGACTTCTTTACAAGGTGAAATGTCATAGTCGTCACATGAGTGCCACATGCCTAGAGCATGATGTGTTTTTTCCTTATTAAAGACTGACGTTCCTATGGAACTTGTGCTTTCTAATAATTTGAAATTTCTTTCAGATTCAAGATCGAAGTCTTCTCATTTCTATGTACATCATAATTTGTTTGTAAATTAACTTTACATCATTTATTGCATTTATTATTACTATATCCTGCAATTGTGAAATAAAATTTCTATTTTATTACTTGTGCGTCTCTCTCCGCTCCTATTCATACTATGAAATACAGTACATGGTCGTCATAGTTTCATTACCCCTTTCTTTGAAATAAGAAGAATAATATGTTTATCCGTATTATATACTCACCTATGCTGTGTAATATTCCTAATTGAATACTTACTTGCGCCATACCTTCGAGACCAGATTGTTCTCTAGCCATGGAATATAGTGCCTAACCACCACTTATCTATTGTTGAGAATATTCCTAAACGAATATCGATCATTCTGTCTTGTCTCCGAGTTCTTCACGTACTCTCCGCAGGGTGAGTAGCCCTTCGATGACCACTTTGAACCTTGGTATGACCCGTTGGGACTTCTCTGCCAGGGGGGCAGGAAGCGGCATCCCCACGGAACCTCTATCGAGGTCACAATGCTTACCTTTATTCAAAGCCCTTGGCACTTACTCTATAAGGGGAAATCTGCCACGATACATTGATTCTCTGGTACTCTTCCATCGGGACGTCGTGGCTTGAGCCCAAAAAACGGATTTTGAGCGATGCGAAAAATCTATTTATGGGTGAGATAGCCATGACGTCCTGATGGACCCTCCCTGTTATTCTAGTCCAGCCTTTCAGGCCCCGCCCTGTCCTGCTGTATCATGGAGATTAGCAAGCAGCTGGCATAAGGATGAGGACGGACGTGACGTCATTTAGCAATGGCGCCCGTTTGTTTACGTTTCGAGTACCAAAAGTAGCCACGGACGAGTGTAACTGTGGAACGGCTCCCCAGTTATTCTCCGCCCCTCCATATCGAAGTGTTAACTCTATATGGGGTGCAGAAAGCTATGTGGCGTGTTAAGACATGCGTCCCCTGTTGATATACGATGTCTTAAAGGGAAACCTTTAGGATACTCGCTCCAGAAGTAAGAATTCTGTGATAACCTGTGGTTTAATTCTCTGGGAATAACCTTGTAGTCAATATACCCAAGGAAGCTACCAAAAAGGAACCTTCCATCAGGACGTCATGGCTATCTCACCCAAAAATAGATTTTTCGCTTCGCTCAAAATCCGTTATATATAAATATATATATATATATATACATATATATATATATATATATATATATACTGTATATATAACGGATTTTGAGCGAAGCGAAAAATCTATTTTTGGGTGAGATAGCCATGACGTCCTGATGGAAGGTTCCTTCAGTAGCTTCCTAGGGTATATTCAACTACAGTGGATATTCCCAGAGAATTAAACTAAAGGTTATCACAGAATTCTAACTTCTGGTGCGAGTACCCTAAAGGTTTCCCTCTAGGATATCGTATATCAATAGGGGACGCATGTATTAACACGCCACATACCTATCTACACCCCATATAGAGTTAACACTTCGATATGGAAAGGTGGCTGAGTAACTGAGGAGCCGTTCCACAGTTACACTCATCCGTGGCTGCTTTTGGTACTCGACACGTAAACAAACGGGCGCCATTGCTAAATGAAGTCACGTCCGTCCTCATCCTGAGCTCAGCTTCTGCTAATCTCCATGATACAGCAGGTCAGGGAGGGGCCTGAAAGGCTGAACTAGAATAGACGGGAGGGTCCATCAGGACGTCATGGCTATCTCACCCAAAAATAGATTTTTCGCGGTTTTGTGGGCTCAAGCCATGACATCCTGATGGAAGTGTACCAGAGAATTAATGTATTGTGGAATTTTTCCCCCTTTTTTAATCCAAGTGCCAAGGGCTTCGAACAGTATTATAGAACATGTCCTTACCAGAGATTCTATGATTAACTAGCTTCCTGCCCCCCTGGCAGGGAAGTCCTGGTGGACAATAGGAACATCCCGAAGCGATCATTGAAGAGCTACTCACCCTGCGGAGAGTTCACGCTGGACTCGGAGACAAGACGAAGGTTAATATTCGGGTAGGAATATTATCAAGCATAGGTTAGTAAATAACATTTACTACTCCCCCTGGAGGAGAGATCGATCTGGTCTCGGAGACAGGACAAAGGTTAATATTCGAATAGGAATATTATCAAGGTATGAGTGAGCATATAACATAATTACTTATATTATTCTTCTTGTTTTTCAGGGAAAAAGGGGTACAGTAAATGAAACTATAACAATCGTATATTTCTTGATAAAGAATAGGAGCGGAGAGAGACGCACATGGAATAAAACAGACATTTTATTTCTAAGATTGCAGATCATTATGGTATTAATTACAATAATGAATATAGAGTATATTTACAATAATAAAGGAATAATGTACATAGAAAATAAAGACTTTAATCTTGATTCTGAAAAGAAAATATACTTTTTAGAAACACAAGTTCCAGAGGAACGTCAGTCTTTTTCAAAGAAAACACGTCATGCCCTAGGGCATGTGGCACTCATGTAAAGTCTATAACATTTCACCTTGGTAAGAACAGTCTATTAGAAACACTAAGTGTCCATTAAATCACTATGTATCACAAAAGGGTCAACACAGGCACCCGTAGAGTTAAAGTCCCAAGTAACTCACTGTTCTATGCAGAGTTAAACAGCAGGTTTCATAACACTACCTGCGGCTACCACGAAATGCTTTACTTCTTGCACTTGTTTTGCGTAGTGCTTGAAGAAAACGCGCGATGATTTCCAGCCTGTAAAGCTCTTGAGGCTTTCGAAATCCATACTCTGGAAGAAGTTCAGAGAAGAAGCGACTTTTCTAGGATCGTGACCTGCGGGTGTACTGTCAGGATCCGCTCTGCGAATGAAGTAGGTGATTTTCGCTCTTAGTTGTTTCAGTGACAGGTCGCTACCCGATGTTTCTCCTTTGAAGAGTTGTCCTCCACCGAAGTCTGAAGTTCTTCGAAGATAGACCTTAAGACTCTCCACTGGGCATAGAGAGACATCTTCCTTCAGGGGGCAGATTCTCCAAGGGCCCCATCTCTTGGTGGGTAGTTCATTCTTAGCGAGAAACGTTGGATCGGGGAAGAGGGTAAGCTCTCCTGTCTCTGCGAACAGGATATGACCCTCTTCTCTTGATAATGCCACTATTTCACTGACTCGGGCTCCCGAGGCGAGAGCAAAAAGGAAGATAACTTTTTGAGTCAAGTCTTTCAGAGGGCACGAATCGTTGTCCAGGCTAGAAGCAAAATGGAGCACCTTGTCCAGGGACCAGAATATAGGTTTTGGTGGGGGTGCTAGGCGTAGTCTAGCGCATGTCTTTGGCAGTTTATTGAAGATATCACTGGACAGATCAATCTGGAAGGCGTATAGAAGTGGTCTAGTCAAGGCCGATTTGCAGGTGAAAATCGTGTTGGCCGCTAAGCCTTGTCCATGAAGGTGAATGAAGAAGGACATACAAAAATCAATGGTGATTTCCGTAGGATTTTTTGCCTTAACGAAAGAGACCCACTTTCTCCAGGAAGATTCGTATTGCTGTCTGGTAGATTCAGTCTTGTATTCCTCGAGGAAGTCGAAGCTTTTCTTCGAGATCCCAAACCTTTTCTTTGCGGCTAAGGAGAGAAAATCATGAGATGAAGGTCCCAGACTTTCAGTGATGAAGCGAAGACATTCGACTTCTGTACTTGTTGAGAGAGAACTGGACCCAGTAGAGGAATCAGCGTGGGCTGCAGCTCCAGGACCAGGGGGTACCAATTGCTCCGGGGCCACTTGGGGGCCACTAGGGCCGCTGTCCCTTTGAAGCTTTTCAGTTTGGAGAGGACTTTCAGCAGAAGGTTGGGAGGGGGGAACAGGTATATCCTGGACCATCTGTTCCAATCCAGTGACATGGCATCCACTGCTTCTGCCTTGGGGTCCTTGTATGGGGCCACATATCGAGGAAGTTGATTGTTGTCGCTCGTTGCGAAGAGATCGATCTGAAGTTCCGGGACTTGGTGAGAGATGAAGGAGAATGACCTTGCGTCTAGAGACCATTCCGACTCTATTGGGCTTGTCCTTGATAGAGCGTCCGCCGTCACGTTGCGGAATCCTTGTAGGTGAACTGCAGACAGGTGCCATTTCTTCTTTTCTGCCAAACGAAAGATCGGAAGAAGTACCTGATTTATCTGGGGCAATCTCGAGCCCTGACGATTGAGACATCTGACTACCACCGAGTTGTCCAGAGTCAGACGAATGTGGATCGAGTTTCTTCAGGGTGAAAAGAACCGCCATGGCCTCCAAGATGTTGATGTGGAACGTCTTGAATAGGGGAGACCTTGTTCCTTGAACCTGTTGTTGGTGGGAGTGACCTCCCCAACCCTCCAGTGAAGCGTCCGTGTGGATGTTGATCAATGGAGGCGGGTGTTGAAGAGGGATGGACCTTTTCAGGGCCTTTGCTTCTGACCACGGCTTTAAGAGTAAGCGAAGTCTGTTTGGAAGCCGTCTCTTGAGGTCTCTTCGAGCGATGGATGCGAAACGTCTCCTTTAGCTGTGCACGAAGCACTGGGTTTGTCACAGAGGCGAACTGTAGAGAGCCGAGGACTTGTTCCTGCTGTCGTCTTGAGATCCGTTTGGATTTTAAAAGCCTTCTGACAGACCCTGCTATTTCCTTCCTTTTCTTCTATGGGATGGAAAGGCGGTGTGACTGAAGATCCCAATGGATTCCCAACCATTGGAACTTCTGAGCTGGAGAGAGGCGAGATTTCTCGGCGTTTATCTTGAAGCCCAGATGCTCTAGGAACTGGGTGACTTTGTTGCAGGCTCTCACACAATCTTCGGGCGATGTCGACCAGACTAACCAGTCGTCTAGGTAGGCCATCACTTGGACGCCCTGAAGACGAAGCTGTTGGACGATTGCGTCTGCCAGCTTGGTGAAGATCCGTGGAGCCACGTTGAGCCCGAAGGGCATGGCCCTGAAGGCGTAACTTTTCCTTTGGAGTCGAAATCCTAGGTAGGAGGAAGCGTAATGATTCATTGAGATGTGCCAGTAGGCATCCGCCAGGTCTATGGAGACCGTGTAGGCCCTTTGAGGCAGAAGGGTCCTTATTTGTTGCAGAGTCAGCATCTTGAATTTGTTGTTCGTAATGAACTTGTTGAGAGGGGATAAGTCTAGAATGACTCTGAGTTTGTCGGAGTCTTTCTTGGGAACGCAAAAGAGTCTCCCTTGGAACCTGGTTGACTTTACCCTCCTGATCACCTTCTTGTTCAAGAGTTCCAGGACATATTCTTCCAGGAGGGTGGTTGACTGTTGGAAGAATTGCTGGAAGGCTGGGGGTGGTTGAGTCCAACTCCAGCCCAGTCCCTTCTTGACGATGCTGTGTGCCCAGGGATCGAAGGTCCAACGATCCTGGAATTGGCGGAGTCTTCCTCCCACCGGAAGCACATCATTGCTTCTGGTGTCCCGAGGGTTTGCCACCTCGGCCGCTAGCTCCCCTTCCTCCTCTGCCTCTGGAGGGACGGCGAGAAGAATCTCTGCCGGAGCCTCTGCCTGAGCCCCTACCTCTGGGACGAAAGGTAGTCGAGTGTTGCTCGTATGCAGGGGTGAAGACCGGCGACTGCGACACCACCGGTTGGGGGACCAACTGAAAGGTCTGTTGCGGCTGCGTAGCCACTTGGGGAGTAGCGGGACCCGGAAACTGTCGTCTCTGTTGACGTTGCTGGGGTTTGGGTTTTGAAGCTTTCCTCTTAGGCTGAGGGCCATCATCCTGAGAGGACTTCCTCTTGCGGGACATGCCCCACTTATGGAGAAGGTTCCTATTCTCCGTGGCAGCTTTGTCCACTATCTCTTTCACCAAGGTAGATGGGAAGAGATACTTGCCCCAGATATTGGAGGAAATCAGCCTCCGGGGTTCGTGTTTCACTGTCGCGTTAGCAAACACGAATTCACGACAGGCTCTGCGAGCCCTAGTGAAGCTATATAGGTCCTTGGTTACAGTCGCCAGGTGCGACTTAGCGAGGACCATATAAAAGTCTGGGACTCTAGTATCCCCGGCCAAGAGTTCAAGCTGTACCTGATGGGACAGCGACGCGGCGAGTCTCTCCTTCGTATCCTGTTCCCTACGAAGGAGGTGCCTTGGGAGGTCCTCATTGAATCGACGACCGGCTACATCTGGCTCCAGTTTCCCTACCGTGAAGGTCGACTGGATGTCTTTCCAGTGCCTATCATCGGGGGGGAAGAGTAATGGAGAAGGGTCTGCACTCCTCTAGTGCAGGAAAAGGTTTCCCTTCCTCCACTGCCTTTATGACCGCTGTGAAGGCCTTTTCGATGAAGGGGAAGGTCGCAGAATTTGGCGCAACGAAGGTTGGATGCTTCTTGCTAAGCGCCGGCATCTTGGAGTTAGTGAAACCCCTACTCTTCACCGCCTGAGCTAACATAGCTTGGGCCTTCGCGAGATCGAACACAATAACTTCTTTTGGTTTTGTCTCCTCCTTTGAGGCTGGTTCGGACCTGAGCCGGACGTAACAATCCGGATAAGCCTCGAAATTTGGGAAGAACTCCACTTCTCCCAGCAAGATAGAGCCAACCCTTTCACTGATGTAAATCTTGCCAGTTTTAATTGGCATATGTTCGGCGTATCTCCATGGGTTAGCTTCCGAGCAGGTGGGGAGGTCCTTAACCGAAATCTTTTTCGGTTGTTTGAAGCTGACGAGAGTCGTCCGGAATTGTTCCTGAGTCTCTCGTAGCTTCTTTTCCATGAGGGCTTCAAGCATCTCTTGAAGACCTCTTGAGTGGCCGATGGAAGAGGGTCCGGGGTGGCAGAAGTCGAAGGAACAGGTTTCTCGGACGGTGCAGGAGTTGCTGGGGGAGCAGGAGCGACCTCGGTCTACGAATCAGGGTATTCCACCTGATCTTCCTCATAGTCGAGTTCCTCGCTCATGAGGTTCTTCTCCGTCTCTTCCGACATACGTTCCACGTTGTCGGAATCAAAATGGCACTCACGCATGGACTGTGCCATGACTACATCAGGTTCCACCACGATCTGGACGGTGGGGATCGGATCACAGGGGTCCACTGAATCTTTTGATGCTTTTGGGAAAAGCAAGGCACTCAAGTCTTCGTTGGGAAGATACGGTCCAATAGCGTTCTTCTGGAAGCCACTCACCCATTTGCGTAGCTTCTCCCTAGCAATGTCCCTTGCCTCCGCAGAAGGAGGACCGTCGAACGCCTCGACAAGAAGACTTTTGCAGACTGTACAGTTCTGCGGGTCCCAATACTTCAAGTCGCCTTTCTTGGCGGCGCAGGGGGCGTGGGTCCGGCACGCCTTGTGCCCGTAGAAGTCCGGGCGCTTCACCCCGCAGAAGTTACTCTCACACTTCAGATACTCCTCTTGTAAAAGAAAGAGATCATGAGTACATGGAAGGCATAAGAATGACTTACATTACTCTAAAATTAAGGATAACTTAATCTAAAATTAAGAATAACTTAATTATAAGAACATATTAATGCTTAAGATTAATGAGCGGGAAAGGAAGTAGATAGACACATACTTGTGAATCCCGCCCAGCCGGTTACCGTAACCTTATCCGTAGACAATTCCTTAGTGCCAGAAGGTCACAATGAGGGAAATCCGTATGGATGAGCCAAGCTAGGCTTTTAACAGGAATTGTCCACAGAGTGTAATAGAGTCTGAGACCACTCAGATCCCTGGGGGAGAGGGGGAATAGGATAAACCCCTTATTAAATGTAGGTTCCGGCAATCGACTGCACTAGGATACACAGAGTATGCTGGAATTATTGTAATGTGCAATCAAACAGCTTAGCCACAATCTTGGATGGTAAGACAATACCTATATGGAAGTGACCAAGCCATCTGGCTACAGTATATTGACTGTCGGCATGTTGCCGGCAGCCAGGGAAGGGGTACATGTCCCTTAACGTCTCATGAGGGTGCCGGCAGACCGACAGCACACCGGAGGCCGGTCCTGCAGGGTGGAAGGCATCAAGGCAGACACACTGAGTATCTATAAGGATAATACCATAGTGGCAACCGCCAGCACAGCGGCGCGTCGTCGGCAGGGGGCGGCGGCTCCGGCAGCCGAAGGCTGACGGCATGGTGAGCCTTGGATCAATTCATAAGATAGATATGTATATGGTTGTATACCTAGATTGCCGGCAATCAATGCCGGCATGCGGGTGGCCGACTCCGAAAGTCGGCCGGCTGTTACTAGGTAAAATGAGGGGTGGGACGTCGGCGGTAAGTCGACGGAAGGCAGCAGCCTCCGGCACACGGAAGGCTGACGTCTTAAAGGGGGGAGGCATCTTATGAAAAAATGTCACCTGAGGTAGTGGCGGTTATCGCCGGCAGTAGAGACGGCAAGGGACCGGCACCAGGATAGAAAGAGAGAAAGGTAAGGAGGGATGGAAGGGGTAAGATCCTATACCCCTCCGGCATCCCTCCGGAGAGAGTGCACTCATGATAGGAGTGGATACTCCTAACATCCGGCGGCAGGGAGCCGGCAGGTGGCCGGGTGCCTGTGGTAACCCAAGGGAGGGATAGAGGGCACTCAAAGAGGGGGAATCCCCCGCCGGCAACCACCCCCATAGAACGCTATGAAGGGTAAGTGTACCAGAGCGGCCAGCTAGCAGGAGAACAAGTTAGCCCTACCACTCCACCCAAGGGAGGAGTTGTAGGACTAAGGACAGAGGTGTGTAGGCAAGCCTACACCAAAGGGATAGGTGGGGAGGGAGAAGAATGGGTCTTTCTAAAGAGGAGACTCTGCATGAGAACGGCCACCAAGGTAAGGGAGAACGCTCCCTAACCTAGGATAGGTAGCCCAGATTGAGAACGGTACTAATGTACCGTCTCAAACTATAATAAGGCAGAGTCTACCCCCAGAGCTTAACCTAGAGTAGGAGGACTAACTCCTAGGCTAGGAAAGCTTGAAAGACACATCGCTAGTTGCAGGGAGGAAGGAGTAACCCAACCAGGTGCAACTGAGGAAGGGCAGGGCCCTTCCTAATATCTCAGGCACGACCCTAAGGGGGGTCATTCCCTTAGGGTAGGCAGAGAAGCGATAAATACTCTGGTTGTAGACGAGATTCCCCTATATAGAAGGGAAAGCAAGTCTACCCAGAGGGAATGCCCGCAGGCAGGGGGAATAGGGAGCATATAAGGGTTCCTACATTAGGTTAGGAGGGGTTGATACACAATCAACACGGTCCCTTGTATGGTCCCCGAAGGCGAAAACACTTACATCACAGTAAATAGTATGTTTAATAATGCCACAATCTTCATAACTTAACTTAGGAACACTAGTATATATCATGCATGAAAACAAGCACTAGGCTGTCCAGCCTAGGGGCTAAGCTAGCGATCTAGTATGGGGTCGAACAGCGACCGAGTCTGATGAGCGCTAAAACACGATATAAAGATTCCCTAGCTATGAAGACTAAATAACTAATAATATTAATTAGTTAAATAACCAGAGAAGGCTGTTCTGGCTAACTAAATAAAGCATGCAACATGAACAGAGCTGTGCCGATACCGGACGCGCCATTTATATGCAAAGCATCCACCATATTCAAAGAAGGTTCACTTTGAGGAGAAGGCATTTCACTAAGGGGGAAACAGCAAGACTTCTTTGTCCCTGGGTTTGCCCAAGCATTAAGGTGCCACCACTCTTACTTGAGTGTCCCCAGAGGAAGCCACATCAGAAGAGCCCAATGAAAGAGTCCTAGGGGTAGAAAAGCTGCCCGGGCATTCTTCGACTTTGCGGATGACTTCGAAGGCAAAGAATCCCTCTTAGGCTTCTTTTTCCTGCCAAACTTCTCCCACCGGGAAGATGGTTATTCCCGACATTCTTGACAAGGCGAGGCCTGAAAACAAATATGGCCTCTACAAGACTAGCATAACTGATGAGGATCTACATCAATGCTACTCATAAAAGTACCACAGGTCTTTGGCAGTACTCCTGGACATGTCCACATAGTCAGGGCATAATGAGGGTATCAGTAATGCAAAACAAAGATGCTGGAATGAAGAAAAAGTATTAGAAAAATCTGCCAAAATGTATCTACTCAGAAAGAACAACTATCCTCTCCAACAGCTGAAATCTAAGTGGGTTGTTAATGAGCCAACATGGGGTCTGTTGCCTCACAGCTACCACCAGGTAGACTACGTTGCACCTCATTATAAGTTTTAACTGTCGTGTCCCAACTTCGCTGTTATCCATTCTCCTATAGTAAAGGACGATGGTTTGTATTGGTGTAGGAAAAAAAAGAGCATTGATAATCAAGTGAGAGGACAGTTCCACTGGCCCCATACTCACCTTAGGCTAACTATTTTGTTACCGAACTTCAATGACCAAACTAGCTCAATAACTTACTTGAAAACAACAGAATAGTGATCAAATTCATCTTCTGCTTTCAATATGGACAAAATATCTGCTCGATGGTATTTCAAGAAATAGCATTGAAAGACATCTGCAAAATATAAAAAAAAATTAGGAACCACCAAAATAAAAAAATAAAAACTTGAAAGTAACATAAGTTAAACCCACATATAGAGTACATGATCATAACTGCTGTTTTCATATATACAACTAATTAAGTACAGTATTACAAACCATTCAACCATATTGTGACCATACGCACACCATCTTTTTGGGGTTAATATGTTATTTTGATAATAAAATAAATTTTTGAATATACTTACCCGGTGATTATATAGCTGCAACTCTGTTGCTCGACAGACAACTCTACAGTAAAAACTCGCCAGCGATCGCTACACAGGTTGCAGGTGTGCCCAACAGCGCCATCTGTCGTCCAGATACCCAGTACTCAATGTAAACAAAGACTCAATTTTCTCCTCGTCCCACTGCGTCTCTATTGGGGAGGAAGGGAGGGTCATTTAATTTATAATCACCGGGTAAGTATATTCAAAAATTTATTTTATTATCAAAATAACATTTTTCAATATTTAACTTAGCCGGTGATTATATAGCTGATTCACACCCAGGGGGGTGGGTAGAGACCAGCAATATATGTTTACACTTTTATGAGCTAAGAGTTTTTATTTCATTTTAGAAGTTATCAAAATAACAAAAACAAAATAAATAGGTACCTGGTAAGGAAGTCGACTTGAACAATTACTCTGCCTTTTAAGTACGTCTTCCTTACGGAGCCTCGCGATCCTCTTAGGATGCTGATCGACCCCTAGGATCTGAAGTATCAAGGGTTGCAACCCATACAACAGGACCTCATCAAAACCCCTAATCTAGGCGCTCTCAAGAAATGACTTTGACCACCCGCCAAATCAACCAGGATGCGAAAGGCTTCTTAGCCTTCCGGACAACCCAAAAAACAACAATAAAAACATTTCAAGAGAAAGATTAAAAGGGTATGGAATTAGGGAATTGTAGTGGTTGAGCCCTCACCCACTACTGCACTCGCTGCTACGAATGGTCCCAGTGTGTAGCAGTCCTCGTAAAGAGACTGGACATCCTTTAGATAAAAAGACGCAAACACTGACTTGCTTCTCCAATAGGTTGCGTCCATTATACTTCGCAGAGATCTATTTTGCTTAAAGGCCACGGAAGTTGCGACAGCTCTAACTTCGTGTGTCCTCACCTTAAGCAATGCTTGGTCTTCCTCACTCAGATGTGAATGAGCTTCTCGTATTAACAGTCTGATAAAGAAGGATAAAGCATTCTTTGACATAGACAAAGATGGTTTCTTAACTGAACACCATAAAGCTTCGGATTGGCCTCGTAAAGGTTTAGTTCGCTTTAAATAGAACTTAAGAGCTCTCACAGGGCATAAGACTCTTTCTAGTTCATTGCCTACCATATTCGATAAGCTGGGAATATCGAACGATTTCGGCCAAGGTCGAGAAGGCAGTTCATTTTTGGCTAGAAAACCAAGTTGTAGCGAACATGTAGCTTTTTCTGACGAAAATCCGATGTTCTTGCTGAAGGCATGAATCTCACTGACTCTTTTAGCTGTGGCTAAGCATACCAGGAAAAGTGTCTTTAAGGTGAGATCTTTCAGGGAGGCTGATTGTAGCGGCTCAAACCTGTCTGACATGAGGAATCTTAGTACCACGTCTAAATTCCAACCAGGTGTAACCAAACGACACTCCTTCGTGGTCTCAAAAGACCTAAGGAGGTCCTGAAGATCTTTATTGTTGGAAAGATCTAAGCCTCTATGCCGGAAGACCGATGTCAACATGCTTCTGTAGCCCTTGATAGTGGGAGCTGAAAGAGATCGTCCTTTTCTCAGGTATAGGAGAAAGTCAGCTATTTGAGCTACAGAGGTACTGGTCGAGGAAACAGAGACTGACTTGCACCAGTTTCGGAAGACTTCCCACTTCGATTGGTAGACTCTAAGGGTGGATGTTCTCCTTGCTCTAGCAATCGCACTGGCTGCCTCCTTCGAAAAGCCTCTAGCTCTCGAGAGTCTTTCGATAGTCTGAAGGCAGTCAGACGAAGAGCGTGGAGGCTTTGGTGTACCTTCTTTACGTGTGGCTGACGTAGAAGGTCCACCCTTAGAGGAAGACTTCTGGGAACGTCTACTAGCCATCGAAGTACCTCGGTGAACCATTCTCTCGCGGGCCAGAGGGGAGCAACAAGCGTCAACCTTGTCCCTTCGTGAGAGGCGAACTTCTGCAGTACCTTGTTGACAATCTTGAACGGTGGGAATGCGTATAGATCTAGATGCGACCAATCTAGGAGAAAGGCATCTATATGTATTGCTGCTGGGTCTGGGACTGGTGAGCAATATATTGGGAGCCTCTTGGTCATCGAGGTTGCAAAGAGATCTATGGTTGGTTGGCCCCAAGTGGCCCAAAGTCTCTTGCATACATCCTTGTGGAGGGTCCATTCCGTTGGAATTACTTGCCCTTTCCGACTGAGACAATCTGCCATGACATTCAAGTTGCCTTGGATGAACCTCGTTACTATTGATATGTTTTGACCTTTTGACCAGATGAGCAGGTCCCTTGCGATCTCGTACAACGTCAATGAGTGGGTCCCTCCTTGCTTGGAGATGTACGCCAAGGCAGTGGTGTTGTCCGAGTTCACTTCCACCACTTTGCCTCGAAGGAGAGACCTGAAGCTTTTCAAGGCCAGATGTACTGCCAGCAGCTCCTTGCAGTTGATATGCATGATCCTTTGACTCGAGTTCCACAGTCCCGAACATTCCCGACCGTCTAATGTCGCGCCCCAGCCTACGTCCGATGCGTCCGAGAAGAGAACGAGGTTGGGAGTCTGAACAGCCAGGGGAAGACCCTCTCTTAGGTTGATACTGTCCTTCCACCAAGTCAGGCAAGACTTCATCTTTTCGGAAATGGGGATCGAGACCGCTTCTAGCGTCTTGTCCTTTTTCCAGTGAAAAGCTAGATGGTATTGAAGAGGACGGAGGTGTAGTCTTCCTAATGACACAAATTGTTCCAGGGATGATAGCGTCCCTACCAGACTCATCCACTTCCTGACTGAGCATTGTTCCTTCTTCAGCATGTTCTGGATGCATAACTGGGCTTGGCTTATTCTGGGGGCCGACGGAAAAGCCCGAAAAGCTAGACTGTGAATCTCCATTCCTAAATACACAATAGTTTGGGATGGGATCAGTTGTGACTTTTCCATATTGACAAGGAGACCCAATTCCTTGGTCAGATCTAGAGTCCACTTTAGATCCTTCAGACAGCGACGACTGGAAGAAGCTCTGAGAAGCCAGTCGTCCAAATAGAGGGAGGCTCGGATGTCCGCTAAATGAAGGAATTTGGCTACATTCCTCATCAGCCTCGTAAACACAAGAGGAGCTGTGCTTAGGCCAAAGCACAGGGCTTGAAACTGGTAGACAACCTTTTCGAAAACGAATCTCAGAAAAGGTTGGGAGTCCGGGTGGATGGGGACGTGGAAGTAGGCGTCCCTTAGGTCTAAAGAGACCATCCAGTCTTCCCTTCTGACCGCTGCTAAGACTGACTTTGTGGTCTCCATGGAGAACGTCTGCTTTGTGACAAAGACATTCAGAGCACTGACGTCTAGCACCGGCCTCCACCCTCCTGTCTTCTTTGGCACCAAGAAGAGTCGGTTGTAGAATCCCGGAGATTGAAGGTCCGAGACTTTGACCACCGCTCCCTTCTCTATAAAAGAGACACTTCCTGTTTCAAGGCTCTTCTCTTGTCTTCCTCTCTGTACCTGGGAGAGAGATCGATGGAAGACGTTGCTAGAGGGGGTTTCCGTACAAAAGGGATCTTGTACCCCTCTCTGAGCAACTTCACAGATTGTGCATCTGCGCCTCTCTTCTCCCAGGTCTGCCAGAAGTTCTTGAGTCTGGCTCCCACTGCTGTCTGAAGATGCGGGCAGTCAGACTCTGCCCTTAAAGGACTTGGATCCTTTCTTCTTTCTTCGTTTCCCTTCGGCACGAGCACCTCCTCTGCTGGAGGCTCTGCCACGAAAGGGCGGAATAAAACGGGACGCTGGAGTGTCCATCCTTGGTCTAGCTGACAAGGTAGGCAAAGGGGGAGCTTTGCGAGCGGAGGACGCAACAAGATCATGAGTGTCCTTCTGCACCAAAGAAGCGGCTATTTCCTTAATCAGGGCTTCTGGAAAAAGGCACTTGGAAAGAGGAGCAAAGAGAAGCTCAGATCTCTGGCACTGTGTAACTCCAGCTGAAAGGAATGAGCATAGGTTTTCACGCTTTTTAAGGACTCCGGACACAAATGATGCAGCAAGCTCATTAGACCCATCACGTACGGCCTTGTCCATGCAGGACATAATGAGCAAGGAAGTCTCTTTCTCTGTCGGAGAGGTCTTTCTGCTAAGGGCTCCTAGACACCAGTCTAAGAAGTTAAAAACTTCGAAGGCCCTAAAGATACCTTTCAAAAGGTGGTCCAGGTCCGAAGATGACCAACATATCTTTGAGCGTCTCATGGCAAGGCGGCGGGGAGAGTCTACAAGACTTGAGAAGTCGCCCTGGGCAGAGGCAGGAACTCCCAAGCCGAGAACTTCTCCCGTGGCATACCAGACGCTCGATCTAGAAGAGAGTCTAGCAGGGGGAAACGCAAAGGCTGTCTTTGCTAAACTCTTCTTAGACTGCAACCATTCTCCTATCACCCGCAAAGCTCTCTTGGACGAGCGTGCGAGGACGAGTCTAGTAAAGGCAGGAGTGGTAGACGGCATGCCTAACACAAACTCAGACGGCGGAGAACGAGGAGCCACAGAAACAAACTGGTCCGGAAACAACTCTTTGAAGATGGCCAAAACTTTTCTAAAATCCAAAGAGGGTTGAGTAGACTTAGGCTCATCCAAATCTGATAGTGGTTCATCTATGTGTGCAGCACCATCATCATCAGAAAGTTCCTCATCCGACAACTGATGAGGAAACGGCAACAGAGTGGGAAACGGCTGGTTAGCTGAGTCCGGTCGCACGGGTGCATGCGTGACTGAGCCGGACGCAACGTCATGGAACTGCTGCCCAGTCTGTGAGCTGGCAACAACCATGGCAGCGCGGGGACGCACAGCGTCTACTCCAGACTGCCTGGACTGATGTGGGTGCGCAGTGGAAATCACACTGGGTTGCGGAGGTTGACGCACCGCGTCAAAACAAAGCAACTCTGACGGTTGTTGAACCTCCGGAACGTCAACGGCAACCTCCGAGCGTCTCTTCACGTCAACATGCGGCTGGCAGATCACACTGGAACGCATGGGAGGAGGAACTCTCTCAACTGGTGTGCGTGAGAAGGTTACCTCAGCGTCCACCGGACGCACAACCGATCGTGTGGAAGGTTGTAGGCTAGGTACTGCACTAGCTGGTGCGGCAGCAACCTTCTCCGCACGAAAGTCCTGCATCAGAGACGTCAGTTTAGACTGCATGTCTTGCAGTAGAGACCACTTAGGGTCTACGGGAGCAGGTGTGGCGACAGACGGGGTTACTGTCCGAAGCGGTACCGCTTTGCCTCTCTTAGGCGGTGAGCAGTCATCGGATGACGGCAGCGAGTCCGAACTGACCCAGTGGCTACAACCGGGCCGTTGGACTTGCGCTGAAGGGACCGACTTGCGTTTTAACGGTCGTGAGACCTTGGTCCAGGGTTTCTTGCGAGAAACACCTTCCGAAGACGAGGTATAAATGGGCTCTCTCGTCTTAGTTAGGTAGGAGCGATCTTGGGTAGATACGCCCGATACCACGGAGGGAACGTCTGTTCGCTGATTAAAGCCTCTCGAACCCATTTGTCGTACGACATTGCTTCTCCCCTGAACTTGGGAGCTTGCAAGAGGTCCCGGACTAGGAGGACGACAGGCACGAACAGACGAACCCTCAAGCGCAACACTATCCACAACACTATCACTCGGCACTTTAGCACTTCCCACTGCACTTTTGCACTTAAGCTCCTTCACATCCGCCATGAGCTGATTACGGTCGCTAGCAAGGGACTCAACTCTCTCACCCAGAGCCTGGATGGCACGCATCATATCAGCCATCGAAGGTTCCTGAGTGCCAGAAGGGGGCTTAGGAGCAACCACTACAGGGGAAGGAATAGTTTGTGGGGCATGAGGAGAGGATATATCAATAGAACGAGAAGAACTTCTCCTAACTCTATCTCTCTCTAGCCTACGTGTATACTTTTGAAATTCGATAAAATCGAATTCCGAAAGCCCAACGCACTCCTCACACCGATCTTCCAATTGACAGGTTTTATCCCGACAATTGGAACAAACAGTGTGAGGGTCGATAGAAGCCTTCGGAAGACGCCTTGAACAGTCCCTAGCATTGCACTTCCTAAATTTTGGGACTTGTGAAGGGTCAGCCATTTTGAATTGGTCAAAGGGAAATTCAAAAAACTATCAAAAAGTCATCAACAAAGAATCCGTTATCAAAAAGAGTTCAAGGATTTGTGTGAAGAGAAACCCTGCACAGCGAAAGCTCAAAACTAGAATAAAGTACTTCACCAATTAGTTGTGAAAAAACTCCAGTTTAGCAACAGCGAGTAAGTACGTCTTGTCGATAGCTCGACAGAGAGAAAATTGAGTCTTTGTTTACATTGAGTACTGGGTATCTGGACGACAGATGGCGCTGTTGGGCACACCCGCAACCTGTGTAGCGATCGCTGGCGAGTTTTTACCGTAGAGTTGTCTGTCGAGCAACAGAGTTGCAGCTATATAATCACCGGCTAAGTTAAATATTGAAAAATGGTGTGTGATCTCAAAGGATTTTTCTGTGAAAGGCTAGAACAAGGATTCCAACACAGTATTACATAAAACACCAAAGAAACATACTATTATTGCCTCCACTGCTCTAGGGTCAATCTTTCAACATGCAAAGCATGAACTGAGTGTGAAAAAGAGAGACCCTGGAGTTCAGGCTCTAATGAACTCTTCACAGCATCTCCAATGCTGAAATTCTCTTAGTATCAATGACACATCATCATTACTACTAGGGACAAATTTACTGACAGACTAACTTGCGCCAAGCTGCCATTTTCATTACAATCCCAGTGTAGTTAACAGTTGTGTTCTTCAGCTCTCGTTATGTGAGATAGCTTAGTTTACTTTTAAGTAATAAAATCAAGTTATGATTAGTTATCCACTATCTATTCTTAGTAATAGCAATAATGTAATAAAGGAATTAATTTACTGTTCAAGATTGCCTTCCTTAGTTTGTTTTGTTTGTTTATGCCAGTGATTCCCAACACCAGAGTTACGAGGACATTTCTGAGGCTCGCCATAGGGTCTTACTAAAATATATCTTAATAATTCACAGGTTTTCATATATATTTCTCATCAATGTCATTTATTTACTTTAACAGGACAAGGTAAAGATTCTATTGGACACATACTAACAAAAGAGGTCATAAAACACACACAATAACCCCCCCCCCCTCTCTCTCTCTCAATGATTTGGCACTCTGTTGAAGTGAGAGAGCTTGTGTGATGCGATGAAGGGATGGGCAATGGCAGTAGGTAGGTTTTTCCCAACCCAGTAAATTTCACTTTGAGGCTAAGACCAGCTCTGAGCATCCAAACTAGGACTGGACCACTATTAATTCTTTTACATTTTCATGTAAAGTCACTCAGGATTAAGCGGATGCAACAGCAGGTGGGTAGCTATCAGCTAACCCCCCTTTTTACTCATTAGACAATATCACTGAGAAATTAAAAATGAGTGAGAAACAGAAGTTTAAAGCACAAATGTGCAAAATGCCAAATAAACAAATGGTGCGTAGACTTCAAAGAAGGGTGTGCTGCAAACCTGCACCGTACTAGTGTATGCCTGTTCTGTCAGCAAGAACAGGAAATATGAAAAATTCATAGATAACTTGTATTTTTCCTATCTATACAAACATCAGCTATTTAATAGCGGTATTACTTTTGGCGTGGCTGAAATGACGAGCCATTAATTTTTAATGAGGGTTAACTACCCATCCTGCTAGTTAGCGGGGGATAACGAGGGTAGCTTGCTACCGCTCCCCCTCACATACCTGTGATTGAGCTTACTTTGCTTGGAAGAAGGACTTCAAGGGGGATAAGGCTGGCGGGTAAGTTTGCTTAAATAGTTAAGGTTTGTATAGTTAGGAAAAATACAAATTATCTACAAATTTGTCATTTGTTCCGTAACTGGAATACATACCACGCTATTTAATAGGGGTGACTCACCCATTAGGAAGGGTGGACGTCCCAGCCAATCTGGCTTTTGGCTTTTACCCATGGGCTTCTTATCTGAGTGTATCAGTACTCAAGAAATAAGGAGTCCCAGCGCCTCGCTAAAACCTTGCTACGCAAGGTTCGCGCCCTACATAAGCTGTGTGTTGAGGTATGTAGAAGTGTGACTGTCCTGGTAAGGTTATTCCGAGTTCTTTAGAAGGAAAAACTGTGCACTAGAACTTTCCCAATACCACCACGTCAGGGTATGGGGACAAAACAGTATTAATCTAAATACTAGGTACACAAGGGAGCATGGTTTACCTGCAGTGGTTTGAGGTCAGCTATGCAGAGAACCCAGGATGCTGCTTCCCCCAAGAGAGGGGAGAATGAAGAAAAGAATAAGGGCCAGTCAAACCTTTTCATTCATGCAGACTAAAACCGGGTAACAATGCCCTCAACCTTCTGCTACTTGTCCAGCAAGGTGCTTGAGGTTTTAACCCAGCTGTTGTGCAGCCACCACAGGACCGATAGAGAACATATCGAGTCTCCTGTGGGTCATGTCTTGCAGGTAGTGGGATGTGAACGTGGTCTGATACTTCCACACCCCAGCTTGAAGAACCTGCGTCACTGAATAGTTTCTCTTGAATGCCAGGGACGTAGCTACGCCCCTGAAATCATGAGCTCTGGGGCGACGTGACGGAGGAGGGTCTGGATTCAGTGCATGGTCTATGACCTTGCGAATCCACGCTGAGATGGTGTTCTTGGTGACCCTCTGCTTGGTACTTCCTGTGCTGATGAATAGTGCAGGCACACGAGGACGGGCTACGGCTGTTCTCTTAAGATACAGCCTAAAACTCCTCACTAGGCATAGTAAGAGATGGTCTGGGTCCTCTGTTACAGTACGGAGACTAGAAATCCGGAAGGAATCGAATCGTGGATCTGCTACTCCCGGGTTCTGAGTCTTAGCAATAAACTCAGGGACGAAGCTGAACGTTACCTCTCCCCATCCCCTTGAATGGGCGATGTCGTATGAGAGACCATGAAGTCACTGATTCGGTTGGCCAAAGCCAAAGCTAGCAGGAACACCGTCTTCCAAGTCAAGTGGCGATCGGTTGCCTGGCGTAATGGTTCATAGGGAGGTCTCTTAAGAGACCTGAGAACTCGAACCACGTTCCATGGGGGAGGTCTCACTTCTAACTGGAAGCAGGTAATTTCATAACTCAGTATGAGTAAAGAAAGTTCTAGCAATGAAGAAATGTCCATTCCTTTCAGTCTGAAGGCGAGGCTTAAGGCTGAGCGATAGCCTTTCACTACCGAGACTAATAGGCGCATTTCTTCACGCAAATACACAAGGAACTCCGCTATTGCTGGAACAGTGGCATCGAGTGGAGAGAGACTCCTTCCACGACACCAACCACAGAAGAGTTTCCACTTTGCCTGGTAGACTGCTGCTGATAACTTACGCATGTTTCCAGCCATCCTAATCGCAACTTGTTGCGAAAATCCTCTCTGAGAGAGGAGATGCTGGATAGTCTCCAGGCGTGAAGTCATAGCGAAGCTACAGCTTTGTGGAATATGTTGGCATGTGGTTGGTTGAGTAGATTGTGTCGTGGAGGGAGTTCTCTTGGGGGCTCCGTTAGGAGTTGTAGAAGGTCCGGAAACCATTCTGCATGATGCCATAGCAGAGCTATAAGGGTCATTGAAAGATTGACCGATGTTCTGGTCTTGTTGAGTACCCTCCTCATCAGACAGAACGAGGGAAAGGCGTAAATGTCGATGTTGTCCCACCGCTGTTGGAAAGCATCTTGCCAGAGAGCCTTGAGGTCTGGGACTGGGGAACAATACAGCGGGAGCCTGAAGTTCAGGGCCGTTGCGTAGAGGTCCACAATCGGAGAACACCACAAAGTCAGAACTTTGTTGGCTACTAGATAATCCAAAGACCACTCGGTACTCACTATCTGAGATGCTCTGCTCAGGTTGTCGGCGAGCACATTCCTTTTGCCCGGAATGAAGCGTGCCGATAGTGGTATCGAGTGGATTTTGGCCCATCTCAGTATCTCTACTGCTAGATGGGATAGCTGCTGTGAAAAAGTACCTCCTTGCTTGTTGATGTAAGCCACTACTGTGGTGTTGTCGCTCATCACCACCACTGAGTGGCCAACCAGGAACTGTTGGAACTGTTGAAGAACCAGAAAGACGGCCTTTATCTCTAGGAGATTTCAGTGGAGGTACTTTTCTGACTCTGACCAGAGGCCTGAGGTCGTGTGGTGCAGCACGTGCCCCCCCCCCCCCTTTGAAGCGTCTGAGAACAGCATCAAATCCGGGGGGAGGACGAGAAGGTCCACTCCTTTTCATATATTCTTGTCTGTCACCCACCACTGGAGGTCTGTCAGTTCCGCTGATCCCATGGGGATCCACATGTCCGGGGAGTCGTGAGCTCGATTCCAACGGGACTTGAGTTGCCACTGGTGGGATCTCATCCTGAGGCAACCATTGGGAACTAGACGAGCCAGCGATGAAAGGTGACCGAGGAGATGTAACCACTATTGGGCTGGAAGTTCTTCTCGTCTGAGAAAAGGTCTTGTGACCTTTCTCAGCCTTGTTATCCTGTCGTCTGATGGGAAGGCTTTGTGGAGATTGGTGTCTATGATCATGCCTAAGTATACCAGTCTCTGTGTAGGAAGCAGAGAAGACTTCTCGAGATTTACCATGATCCCCAGATCCTAGCAAGGTCTCAGAAGTTTGTCTCGATGTTGAAGAAGGGTTGACACCGAATCTGCTAGGTTTAGCCAGTTATCCAGATAACGGAGGAGACGGATGCCAATCCTGTGTCCCCAAGTTGACACTAGGGCAAACACTCAGGTGAAAAATTGGGGTGCTGTGGAAAGACCGAAGCACAGCACCTTGAACTGGTACTTTCTGTTGTCTAGGCTGAATCTTAAGTACTTCCTTGAAGACGGATGGACTGGGATCTGGAAGTACGCGTCCTTTAGGTCCAGTGTACACATGAAGTCTTGAGGTCCTACTGCTAGACTGACCGTGTCTGTCGTCTTCATGCTGAACGGAGTTTGTTTGACAAACTGGTTCAGGGCTGAGAGGTTGATGACTGGTCTCCAGCCTCCAGATGCCTTTCTTAACTGAAGAAGCATGGGGACCCGTCGAGGACACTTGGAGAGCGCCCTTCTTCAACAGGGTCTGGACTTCTGCCCGAAGGGCTTGCCCCCTTGCCGATCCCATGGCAAGGGAGTCTAATGACACTGGATTCCTGGTCAGGGGAGGTAGAGATGTTATGAAGGGGACGCGATATCCTAGACGGATCACGGAGATTGTCCAGGAATCGACCCAGAGTTGCTTCCACCTGTCTGAGCAACTTTGTAGGCATCCCCCCACTAGTGGAAACGCAGGGGGAGTGCCTATCCTAGCGTTTGCGGCCTTGGCTGCTCCCTCTAGGATTCTTGCCTCCCCTGGAGGACTTTTTGCCTTGCATGACCTTGACAGGAAAGGGCTTAAACACCACTGTCTTCACTGCTGTTTTTGTCGTTGTCGCGGTCTTGGTTGGATGGGATTCCTGGGGTGCTGGAGGTTTATAGGGTTTAGTTGTTAAAGCCCTATAGAGGAGGGAGTCTTGATGAGACTTCCTCCACCTCTCAGCAGCAAGTTCCACGTCCTTAGGCGCAAACAGATGGGCCCCTCTAGGGAGGAATGTCTGAGCCTATTTATCTCGATGCTTGGGACCTGTTGGTGGAACCTCTCAGACACTGCATCTAGACGTTTCAAGATGGTGTTTGCCCACAAGCTCGAGACTTGGTGGGCAAGAAACTCGATCGTGCGAGTGCCTGAAAGTAAGGTCTCCATTGCTTTCCTGGTACGCTCCTTGGAAAAATCCTCGGATCGTATCAGGATACCTAAGGTCCCTAACCAGATGTCCAGCCACGAAGTAGCTTGCATCGTCTTTTCCTGGTGAAGGATCTCGGTTGCCGAGAACGAGACCTGCTGGCTGGAGAGTCTCTCAGGAGGGACTCCCCTGGTTAGCTCTTCCAGAGCTGAACTGGGTTCCTCCAGGATCTCAAAGTACCTCCTTTGCTGTACGCGAGGAGGAGGGAGGAGCTTGTTCGTAGCGCCGGCATGGTTGGAGGAGGCAAACTCAGAGAGCTGTTGGGAGATCTTGTCCTTGGTACTCTTCAACCCTTGAGACCAGGGTAGGGCTGTACTGGTCTTTGAAGGTATCTGAGTACCAAAGACGCAGTCTAAGACAGTGTCATTGCTCTCTCGAGGGGTATCTCCAGGTTGGAAAACCCATTGAGAACTCTCATTAGAGTCAGAACCTGCCAGAATGCATGCGCTGATTCTTGTTGGTCTCCTCCTGATGTAAGACTCGCAGCGAAGTCTCCTTCTATCCCCAAGAGCTCTTCTTGGGGTGAGTCACAGACATTCCCTGAGTGGCTGGCTGTCTCCGTTTTAGCCCTAGTGGAGGACTTTGGTAGAGTTTTGGAGTCTTTGGACTCCTTCCGGGAAAGGAGTTAGACTCCAACATCGAAGGCCTGTGTGTCATGTCCCTCCGGGTCTTTGATTGCGGGGAACTCTCCACTTGAAGAGAGGTTTCCTCCATTGGTGCGATGGAGAAATGTCTCTCCTCGCGCGGTTCCCTTGGTGACGGATGGTCTTCGTCCAACAGGGAGGGAGAGTATTTCTGAGAAACTAGAGGAACTTGCCTTGATGGTCTGCATGGAGTCAGCTTCGCCCTCGAGGAAGTGACCACATCAGAAACTCATCTTTTCCTCTTTAAAGGGGTAGAGGAAGCCATGGTTCTGTCTCTTAAGTCCAGAGCTATAGGTTGTTCTGATGAGAGGTCAGACAGGACTGGCTTGAAAGCCTGTGTTACGGATCTGACTAAGGCACTGAACCAAGGCTGCTGACTCACGGATACACTGTCAGACAGATCCCCTGAAGGGAAAGGGACTGAAGGTTCCCTACGAGGAGTCACAGTAATAGGTGGGTCTACCTTAGAAGGCAGTTTAGGGATCCTGAACCCCTCTGCTTGTGTTTGTTTCCCTTCTCCCGCAGAGCGCGCTGGAATGCGTTTGCGGGGAGGGGAATGAGGCAATGGCGACCTTGCTGGGTGTAGATCCAGCGCCCGTGCCTGTTGGTACGCGGGCTCGCGCGCGGGAGAATATCGGCGCTCGCGCGAGGGAGAATACTGGCGCCCGCGCGCGGGAGAATATTGGCGAGCGGGAGCGCATGAGAGTATTGGCGCGTTCGTAGGTGAGAGTTGGCGAGCGCGTCTCCGTGCATGCGCGAGGGAGATATTTGGCACATAAGTGAGCGCAAATGTTCAGGAGAGCGCCGGCGCGCTGGTGAGAGTTGGATCATAGGTGAGGGCTGCAATGTGATTGCTGTCTCACCTACAGTCTTGTGCGCTGGAGAGTGATGTCGCACAGGCATTCGTTGGCGCGCAGGCAATGAATGGTGCACAGGTTGGCGCGCAGGAGAGCGCTGAAGCATAGGAGAGTAAGGGCGCGCAGGAGAGTGCTAGCGCGTAGGCGAGCGTTAGCGCGCACGTGGGCGCTGGAGCGTAGGAGATTGTGGGCGCGTGGGCGCAGGAGGGCACTGGCGTGCAATAGATCGTGGGCGCGCAGGAGAGCGGAAGCACGCTGTAGTACCCTGGCGCATGGGCGACCCTGGGCACGCGGCGAGCAGGAGAGCGCTGACGTGCAGGCGAACGTTGGTGCGCAAGAGCATGAAACTTCTGCCTTCTGTGAGGGTGAGCAGGTGAAGGGGCGCGACTAAGTGCTGTAGAGTGACGAGCTACTGGTGAGTGCTGAAGGTTCGACAGATGGCAAGCTAAAGGTTGATAGCGCGCAGCTGCGCACTTTGGTAGAGCTACAATAGGCTCTACCGGTGACAGGAATGGTGATGGTAGGTCGGCAGGTCTGGAGGATGGATGGTCAGCATGCCCTTTGTAAGGACGACCATCCACCGAAGAGGATCGCGAACGATCGGCAGAGAGGTCCAAGACCGAAGTTACAAAACTGGTTGCAGGTGCAGTGATGGTTGATATATGAAGGTCTGAATGCAGCGGAGGCTCCTCTGCAGGGGACTGCAGTGACGATGAAGGGAGACCTCTAAGGCGAAGAGGAAGGCGAGCCTTCCAACAGATGCGCTCTCTGGGGCCGTTGGATCAGCAAGCTGACCGTGCACCACAACAGTCCTCCGAAGAGGAGTCTCTATAAGTGAACTCCCCTGAGGGGGAGAAACACTTGCAGGAGAGACAGACGTTGAACTGAGTTTCCCCCTCGGAGGATGATCAGGAACGTGGGAAATTAAGTCAGCAGCAACTGCTGTAGAGTCTGGAGTGGCAGAGGAGATGGATGAAAACGCATGAGACACCTCTGATACAACAACGTCGACAAGGGCCAGGGGATCTACCTCTGACGGCGACGATGATTGCTTAACAGAAGCACCCATGCAGATGAACTTCAGCAAGGCTTCCTTGGAGGGCGGACCCGTAAGCCCCAAGGAAGACCATATCTGTAAGAGGGGGGTTAGTGACAAGGCCTCACCTGGGGGGAGAGGTGGGGCTGCTTCGCTAAGGGAAGCAACATCATTTCTCGAGACCCGGGGTTGGCCGATAATAACTTGGTCTACGCTACTACTCGACGGTCTCTCGTAAGAGACCGAACAAGTAGGAGCTTCGGAGGAGGGTCGGGAGACGGTTTTTCTTCTTTCAAAGAAACCTTTGAAGGAGAAATATCCTGCTTGGACTTCTTCTTCCGCCGTCATGCAAACCTCTCCCACCGGGAAGAAAACCACTCCCTGCACTCATTGCACTTATTAACACTATCACACCTCTGCAGGCAGGACAAAGGGTGTGAGGATCAGTCTCCACCGCCAACATATAGGCTATGTCCCACAAGGGACATAAATAATGGAAGGTTTTCTGGGCTTGAACCTGTGCCGGCCAGTGAATAAGCTCCTATTAGCACTTATTCTTAGGTAATTTACTGCTAAATATACCAGAGAAAAAATGTAAAGGAGTGCTAGGTTAACTAGCTCGCTCACCTATTGGTGTCGGTATAAAATTGGGCGTATAATCCAGAGGTCCCGCACTATTTAGATTCATCCACGACAAAGACCCCAATAGAGGAGAGCCGTTCAACCTCACTCGGCACCAGCAACTCTGCATCCGCTCAGAACCCAACTCCTTTTTTAGCACGCCTGTGTTGTAACCCGCTTTTTTTTTGTGCTCTCGTATTTTGCTTATTTTCCACTGGATTATGGCTTCTTCATCGGTTTCCCAGGAGACACCGTCTAAGTTGAGTACCAAGCTATGTTTTGCTGTGTTTTGAGCAATCTAGATCGTTTAATATTTAAATTATAGGAGTTTATTCTCTTCGATCATATCGATCTTGCTTGATTCCGCTTACGGTTGGTACTCCTGTTTTGAGAGCTTTTAGTTTCACTCGCGGTGTTACTAAGTGTATTATTTTTATTATTAATTAAATTTTTATATGTTTTATTGTGGATATTCATTATTTAGCGTTTAGAACCCTTGTGGTTCATATTTAGGGCCGATATCAGTTACGTATCGTAGATGGCTTGCAGACCTTCGTTACTGGGCGGCAATTTTTATTATTTAAGCCATCAGGTTGCTGTCCTTTGGGATTTATTTATTATGTTGCATACCTTGCCCTAATTTTTTATGTGTATATTCATATATTTTTCAACGCTATTACTTTTATAATGAATATTTGTGCTTATTACTCCGTATGATCTGTTTTGGTAGTGTTTGGGGATCGTCAGTTGGTAGCCCTGCTGCTCCGTATCACGTGATCCTCCCCCAAGCTCCCCCTCTCGCTAGGTTGGTGGCTAGGCTTCTCTCCCCCCTCTCCTAGGGGACCGTTGCCTTCCCTCCTTTTAGAGGGGGTAGTTCAGTGTTTATGGATTTTGTCCTCCGGGTGTCCCGGCGGTTTCGTCTCTGTCTAGACGGGTTGGCCACCTTTCAACAGAGTAGGATCCCGGTGCACCCTATTTTATATTCACCTATCACAATTTTATTATGTTATACGAAACCCTCCGGGTTCGGTTGGCGGTTCTTATCTACAGTTCCGCCCCCCTATTAATTTATAACAGTTCCTATGATTATATAGGATTATATATGACAGATCACTATCCCGGAGTTCCTATATGTATTGGTTTATGGATATACCTTTATTTCCCGGCCCGGGGCTTAACCTCGCTCCGGGAAATCAGACACCATGTGTCTTAATTCTTACCTTTATTTCCCGGCCCGGGGCTTAACCTCGCTCCGGGAAATCAGACACCATGTGTCTTAATTCTTTGTTGTTGCATCCTTTTTTATGATCCCGGCTCGACCGGAATGGATAGCTATACTCTAGTCTTAAGTTAGACTTATGTTTAGGCCCGGGTCCTCCGGACCCGCCCCTACTTAAGAGTATTACAGTTAAGCTCTAGTCTTAAGTTAGACTTATGTTTAGGCCCGGGTCCTCCGGACCCGCCCCTACTTAAGAGTATTACAGTTAAGCTCTAGTCTTAAGTTAGACTTATGTTAGTCCCGGGTCCTCTGGACCCGCCCCTACTTAAGAGAATTAAAGTTTCTCATATACTATTCTTTTTATAGATGGTGCATTGTCAGACGACGGCCTGTGCGGCTGTTCTTCATCAGCCTTGTGGCCATACCGTATGTAGGTCTCACGCCCTCTGCGGAGTTCAGCTGGAGGACATAGTGGTCTGGCACCCTGATAACTGTATGGTCTGTTTTGACCTCATTACCACCCTCGGATCTGATTCGTTGAGTCCCGTTGGCTATGTTGCCTTTCTAATTATTTTACCTTTTTTGGTATACATACACTATTTAGTAAGATTTCTATGGCCTTGAAGGACCACCGGGAATCTTCCTTTTTATAATTCCCACTATTATTTCAGGCATCCCCGGAGCAGAAGACTGCGGCTCGGGCCACACTGAAAGTGTGGGTTAGGGGATTTGCCAGAAACGTCAAATCTAAACAGCCTTACGTCCTGTCTGAAGACTACTGTGCAATGATCTACCCTAATGCCAAGTCTTCAGCCGCTGTGGCTAGGCATGTTGCGGCACCCATCATTGCCCACATTGATGCCACTATTGCGGGATTCATAGACCAGGAACAAGATCCGTTGGATGCCCCCGGAGATCTGGAAGACAATGTTGCCTCCATGAACTTGGACGTCGAACCTATGTTGTTGGATGATCCGGATGCAGGTAGGGTGGTAAGTGAGGCAGGTGTTACCGGCGCTGAGATTCCTATCCTCAGCCCCGCTCTTTCTTCTTCATCTGATCTCTCTTCTTTCCATGGTCTTTCTGGGGACCGTGATTCGTCTCACCGATCACACCCGGTTCCCCCCAAAGATAAGTCTATATCTAGGACTTTGCCAAAAGCTCGTAAGCCCCACAAGGCTTCCCATAGTTCCAAGTCTAATACGAACCCGTCATCTAAGGCTTCCGGCTCCTCCTCTAAGTCTCACGACCCGGGAGTACAATCCGCCACTTCTGCTCCTAATCCGGGCCTTTCCGAATCAGCCATGCTTCGCATTGTGTCGGAGATGCAAGCTAAGTTGGTGTCGGAAATGCAAGCCAAGATGGACACGATGTTCTCTAACATTGGTCAGAGACTTGGGGCATTAGAGCAGGGTGCTCCGGAGCGAGTTCAAAGCTCTCTCATCCCGGATGCCTCTAAGCTTCCGCCGTTTACCAAGAATAACCCTTGGCGCATGGCTCTTCATTCCCCATTTTCAGACGGGATGTTAACATTGGAAGGTCTTGGCACTCGTCCCCTAGAGGACTTTGAATTCTTTCCTCCTGGTCTCGCATTTCCATTTCATGGTTATGCCAGGCTTACCGAGGAAGCTCTGGTTCGGCTGGATAAGGTCCCCAAAGAGACTGTCATTTTCCCAAAGGAACAAGCCCAATCTGTTTGGGCTAGGTTTCTGAATGATATTGGTTGCACCAATACCATGTTGACGCCTCATAAAAGTTCGTTCACAATGTTCTTAATGGACAAGAATACCGTGACTCCATGCGTCAATAAGGTTGCAGAACTGGCTTTTCAATATGCTCTGGAGGAGAAGCCCTTGCCTCCCATCCGAGAGGTAGACCCGATCTCCCTCCTTCTTCCTTCAGGTAATGAGTGTTGGGACAATGTCCATACCACCTTTACTTCTGGCAAGCTAACAGCCGACTGTGCGTCGGTAATGTTTAGCGAACGGCTTCCCCGTCTCCCGGAATCCCTTATTAAACAGGAGTATGATTCCCGCCTACGTGTTGGTCGAACTTTGAACTTGGCCACGTCTACGGAGTCGATAGCCTTAACTTATGATACTGAGAGTATCTTTAAGTCTCTCAATAAGGCTACTTTGCAGTCGTTATATTTCGATCTATATGACTTTGCTATTGCCAAACGTAGGTGCCGCAAACACGTCCTGGCTGAGGCGACTATTAGGCACGAGCCTAATAAACTTATCCGGTCCTCTTGCTGGGGTTCAAATCTTTTCCCTGAGGATCTTGTGGAGGAAGTCTTGGCAGAGGCTACTAGGGTTAATCAGAGCCTTAAAACCCGTTGGGGTTTGACTCCTAAGCGGAAATATGATCCCGCAAATTACCAAGCCCGGGGTAGGAAGAAGCTCCGCCCGTATACCTCCACCCAGTTCCGGCAACAGCAGAGTAGTTCGTATGTTTTCCGTCAGCCTCTTCCTCCATCTCCTGCTGCTCCTGCACAGCCTTCCACCTCTCGGGCTCCTTCATCGGACGACTATGTCACCGTTCTGCTCCCTAAGAGCCAGCTTCCCGGTGCCTCCACCACCTCTCCAGCCTTTAACCAGTCTTATGAGGCTCAAGGCTCTTCCCAGAGTTATAACAGAGGTAGAGGCTACCATCGTGGTTCAAACCAGAACAGAGGTAGAGGTAGATTCTTTCGCAAGGGAAAGAACTTCCGAGGCGGACGTGGAGGCAACTCCTCAAACCAATACTGAGGTGCAGCGGGTAGGGGGGAGGCTTTATGCCTTCCGCAACAAATGGAGGTTCAGTCCCTGGGCTTTCAGTATCATCTCCAAGGGACTGGGGTGGAGTTGGATTCAAGGACCTCCACCTCCGAACAGATTTCATCAACATTCCACTCCGGACCTAGTCGAATTTGTCCAGGACCTGTTACAAAAGAACGCCATACAGGAAACGAAACACCTGAAGTTTCAGGGTCGGCTGTTCAGTGTCCCGAAGAAGGATTCGGACAAGAGAAGAGTGATTCTAGACCTATCCCTTCTCAACTTGTCCATTCAATGCGACAAGTTTCGAATGCTTACCGTCTCGCAGGTGCGGACCTTACTTCCCCGTGGGGCCGTCACCACCTCTATCGATCTTACAGACGCCTATTATCACGTCCCGATAGCGAGACACTTCCGTCCGTATCTAGGCTTCCGCCTAGGGGACAAAAATTACTCCTTCAAGGTGATGCCCTTTGGGCTCAACATCGCCCCAAGGATCTTCACAAAGTTAGCAGAAGTTGCTGTTCAGGAACTCAGAAATCAAGGGATTCAAGTAGTAGCCTATCTGGACGACTGGCTCATTTGGTCAGACACCTCCCAAAATTGCCTAAATGCCACTCACAGAGTCATCCAATACCTTCAATCTCTAGGCTTCCAGATCAACTTCAAGAAGTCCCGTCTTCTTCCAAAATCAAAGTTCCAATGGCTCGGCCTGCAATGGGATCTTATATCTCATACTCTGTGTCTTCCCAAACCCAAGAGGTTAGAGATTGCAATGAACACCAAACGCTTTCTCAAAGACAAAGTAAGTTCCAGACGACTCCAAGAGAGGATCCTAGGGTCCCTTCAATTTGCTTCAGTGACGGATCTACTTCTGAAGGCAAAATTGAAAGATATCAATCGTGTCTGGCGTTCGAGGGCGAACCGGAAGCTCCGGGACAGGAAAGTCCGCCTTCCTCCCATTCTCCGGGAAAGACTTCTACCTTGGACAAGGGCCAACAATCTGTCAAAGTCAGTTCCCCTTCGATTTCCGCCTCCGAAGTTAATCATTCACACGGACGCATCCCTATCAGGTTGGGGAGGCTATTCTCAGCTCAGGAAAGTTCAAGGTCTTTGGTCTCCCTTATTCCGCCAATTTCACATCAATGTGCTGGAGGCCATGGCAGTTCTTCTAACCCTGAAACGTCTCGCTCCACCCAAGAGACAACACCTTCGTCTGGTTCTCGACAGCGAAGTGGTGGTCCGCTGCCTCAACAGAGGCGGATAAAAATCAGGGCCTCTGAACCAAGTTCTAGTAGCCATATTCTCCCTAGCAGCCTTGAACCGTTGGCATCTTTCAGCTGTCCACCTGGCGGGAGTCCGGAACGTAGTGGCAGACGCCTTGTCCCGGACCTCCCCTCTAGAATCGGAATGGTCACTCGATCTAAAGTCATTTCGGTGGATTCTCTCTCGGGTTCCGGGTCTCCAAGTGGATCTCTTCGCCACGGAGTCCAACCACAAGTTGAGAGTATATGTGGCTCCCAATCTAGACCCTCAGGCCTACGCCACAGACGCTATGTCACAGAATTGGGACATCTGGGAAAGGATTTATCTCTTTCCCCCGGTGAATCTTTTACTGAAAGTCCTAGACAAGCTGAGATCCTTCAAGGGACGAGTAGCCTTGGTCGCACCCAACTGGCCCAAGAGCAATTGGTATCCTCTCCTGCGAGAGTTGAGACTACATCCTCACCCGATACCCAATCCGGTTCTGTCTCAGATAGTACAAACACGCGTTGTGTACGCTTTCTCAAACATTCAGAGCGCCCTAACTTTATGGACTTCATGAAGTTTGCGGCCATGCATGGTGCCAATATCGATCCTCAAAACACCCTGTTCCTAGAATCAGATAAACGGGATTCCACCATCCGCCAATATGATTCTGCGGTTAAAAAGTTGGCTAAATTTTTGATAGACTCAGACGTACACTGTATGAACTTGAACCTTACAGTCACTTTCTTTAGAACTTTATTAGAATCAGGTCTGGCAGCCAATACTATCACCACTATTAAATCTGCCTTGAAAAAGATATTCCTAGTGGGTTTTAACATAGACTTAACCGACTCTGTGTTAGCTTCAATTCCGAAAGCCTGTGCCAGACTGAAACCGGTTACTCGTCCTACCCCGGTTACCTGGTTCCTTAATGATGTACTCAAATTGGCTTCTGATACCATTAACAGTTCTTGTGATTACATTCCCCTTCTCAGGAAAACACTTTTCCTGGTGAGTTTGGCTTCCGGGGCAAGAATTTCTGAACTGGCAGCTTTGTCAAGAGACCCGGGTCATATTGAGTTCCTTCCTTCGGGAGAGGTCCTTCTTTCACCTAACAAATTCTTTTTAGCTAAGAACGAAGACCCTCAGAACAGATGGTCCTCCTGGAAAATTGTTCCCCTCACGCAAGATCCGTCTCTGTGCCCTGTTACTACTCTTAGGTCTTATTTATCCCGGACCTCCTCTAACTCCTCGGG
The DNA here is from genome assembly GCF_036898095.1 of Palaemon carinicauda. Lineage (NCBI taxonomy): Eukaryota > Metazoa > Arthropoda > Malacostraca > Decapoda > Palaemonidae > Palaemon > Palaemon carinicauda. The sequence goes on along the minus strand of NC_090738.1, from coordinate 2,657,118 downwards.
GCCTCTATTCGTTAGAGAACAAGGCGGTACCATTACCATTAAAGGGATCAGGCAACAAATTTTGTATTTTATTAAACAAGCTAGCCCTGACTCTTTTCCTCTTGCACATGATATCAGAGCGGTTGCTACTTCGGTGAACTTTTTTCACCACATGAATTTTACGGATCTTTCCAGGTATACAGGGTGGAAGTCACCCTCAGTGTTCAAGAAACACTACCTTAAACATTTGGAAGCCCTTAAATTTCCTACAGTAGCTGCAGGGAGCGTAGTTACCCCCAGGTAACTCATATGTTAATTCCTTGTTATTTTATCTCTCCCCCTTACCTGCCTCATTCATACCCTATTTGTATTCGTTGGTTTCGCACCTGATTACTATTATTATATTTGTAAATTTTTGACTCCTGAGTATCTGTATATATCATCACTCACGGCATTATTATACCTTACCTTTTTTGGTCAATTGTTCTACCAAGTGGATTTATGTTCTTTTTAAGATACCCTTATAGCTGTTTTTGGCACTCATCTCTGATTAAAGCAACTTGTATTTCCCTTATGTTTATGTTTTTCCTTTATTTTGCAAGTTTGGTGACATTTCTCTTGTATATATTCACTGGCCGGCACAGGTTCAAGCCCAGAACAGGGATTTTGACGTAAGAAAAATCTATTTCTGGGCGAGGGACCTGTGCCGCCCAGTGAACCCTCCCAGCTCCTCTCCCTTGGAGTCCCCAAACTTTGGGTGCTAAGGAGTTGGGTTCTGAGGGGATGCAGAGTTGCTGGTGCCGAGTGAGGTTGAACGGCTCTCCTCTATTGGGGTCTTTGTCGTGGATGAATCTAAATAGTGCGGGACCTCTGGATTATACGCCCAATTTTATACCGACACCAATAGGTGAGCGAGCTAGTTAACCTAGCACTCCTTTACATTTTTTCTCTGGTATATTTAGCAGTAAATTACCTAAGAATAAGTGCTAATAGGAGCTTATTCACTGGGCGGCACAGGTCCCTCGCCCAGAAATAGATTTTTCCTACGTCAAAATCCCTTTGTTAATACGGGAACAAATGTATTTTCAGTTCAATATGTTTTACCCTAGATATGACAAATTCGGAGGTAATTGTATTTTTCCTAACGATAAAAACCTTACCTATATAATAGGGGTATTACTTACAGCGAAGCTGAAAGAAAAAGCCATTAAAATTTAGCGAGGGTTAACTACCCATCCCGCTAGTTAGCGGGGTGGGGGGGGTAGGGCTCACTTTGCTTGGAGGTAAGACTTCAAGGGGGACAGGGTTGGCTGGCAAGTATGTTTAAATAGCTACGGTTTGTATCGTTACAAAAAATACAAATTACCTCTAAATTTGTCATTTGTTCTGTAACTGGAATACAAATCAATGCTATCTAATAGGGGTGACTCACCCATTAGGAGGGTGGATGTATCTGCCAATCTGGCTTTTTGGCCTTACCCGGGGTACTCCCTACTGTGCAGAGATTAGATCGACAATAAGGAGACCCTAACACCTAGCTAAACCTGCTAAGTATGGTCAGCAGTCTACGCAAGCTGTGTGTGGTGAGAAACTAGCGATGCGACTGTCAAGGTAAAGGTAATTGTGTGACTTGCAGGGATAAACGAGGATACCGAGACATTCCCAATACTACCTCGCCAGGGTATGGGGGCGCAACAGTACTGGGAAAAATGCTAGGATACACAAGGGAGCAATGGTTTCCTTGCAGAGGTTTGAGGTCAGCTTATGCAGAGGACCCAGGATGCTGATTTTCCCAAGGGAGGGGAGGACGAAGAAAGGGAACGAGCCAGACTTTCCCTTTCATTCACTCAGACTAAAACCTGGGTAACCAATACCCTGAATCTCCTGTGGGTCACGTCGCGCAGGTAGTGGGCTGTGAAGGTCATCTGACGTTTCCACACTCAAGCTTGAAGGACCTGCGTCACTGAGAAATTTCTCTTGAAGGCCAGGGACGTAGCTACGCCCCTGACATCATGTGCTCTAGGGCGACGTGACGGAGGAGGGTCTGGATTCAGGGACAGATGGATCACCCTATGAATCCATGCCGAGATGGTGTTCTTGGTGATTGATTGATTGATTTAAAGTTTTCAGGCATCCTGACATCTAAGTTCATTGACGCCGGTAACATTTAATTTATGTATACAAAAATAAAAAATAAAATAAAATAAAAAATAAAAGAGTATTCAATTAAAATCATAAAAGTTGAATGTCATAAAAGTTAAATAGTTTTCAGAAGACCTGCTTCTGAAATAAATCTAAAAATGCCACTTGCATAGTAGGACACATCATTTCCAAGAATCTTGGCAAGGATGAACCTGCCACCCTCACCTCGAGCCTCAAACAAATATCTATTCCTTAAGTTGTTATAATTGGGGCATTCGGTCAACAAATGCCTCACTGTTAGAGGTACTAAACAGTCGTCACAATACGGTTGGTGTTGGCCCTTCAGCAGAAACTCGTGTCAACCGAGTGTGACCAATACGGAGACGACAAAGAGACATCTCCCATTTACGGGGCATCATATTATACCTCCAAGGAGATATGACATTTGTTACCTCTCGCATTTTATTCCCATCTAGGCTATCCCATTGCTGTTGCCATTTATTGCAAACCAATTTCTTGATGTCAGGTAGGAAATCATTACAGGGAATGGGATACCTTCTTGGCAGCAACTCGGATGCAGCCTTCTTAGCCAGTGAATCTGCCTTCTCATTCCCACACACACCTACATGTGCTGGAACCCAACAAAATTGAACTGTTATACCTCTCCGTCCAATAATAAAAAGCCATTCTAAAATCTTTAAAACTAGAGGATTATTAGAATTAAAAACTTCTATAGCTTGAAGGACACTCCTTGCATCACTAAAAATTGTAAAATTACCCTCCTTCACCAACGCTATTTTCTCAATAGCGGTTAATATGCCATACAGTTCGGCAGTAAATATGGAAGCGGTCAGAGGAAGTGCACCTCTACAATTAAAACCATTACTATGTACACCAAATCCAACGCCAGCATCAGATTTGGAGCCATCAGTAGAGATAAAAGTTGATCCTCTATGTTCTTTAACATGTTCATTAAAAAGAGACGTGGCTTCTAGGTCTGACATATTCTTCTTATCTCCAATAAAATATTTACAAAAAGATATCTCTGGTAACTTCCATGGAGGCGTTGATGATACCTTGAATGGAAGTACCTTATTTCTAATTATATCCAGACTATTTAATAATCGTTTCCCCCGAAAGCCATAAGGTTGAGGAGATTTTGGGTGCAAGTATGATGCATGTCTTACAAGGCTTGCAGTCTGAAAGGCTAGAGAGTTAGGGAGTCTTTGCAATCTAAACCAATACCGAATAATGGAAGACATTCGGTAAAGGTCTAGAGGTAACTCTCCAGCATCAACGAGACTTGGGATAGGCGAGGTTTTAAAAGCTCCTGTAGACAATCTAATACCTGCATGATGTATCGAGTCTAATATTTTTAACCGGCTTGGGGTGGCTGAAGAATATATTTCACATCCATAACTAATTTTGGAAAAAATCAAGGCCTTGTATAATTTTAAAATAGTATTGCGGTCTGCCCCCCATGATGTATGGGACAATACTTTTAAGATATTCAGAGCTTCAACACATTTAGCTTTAAACGCTTTTAAGTGAGAAACCCATGTAAGCCTACAATCAAATATCAAACCTAAAAATTTAGCTTCACTTGCACATGGTATCCGTTGACCTTTAATGTATATATCCGGATCTGGATGTACTCCCCGGATACCACAAAAATGGACAATGGTAGTTTTACTTGTCGAGAACTTAAAGCCATTCATGTCAGCCCACTGGATAATTTTATCAATAGAGAGTTGGATTTTTCTCTCAACCATTGCCATTCTAATGCCAGCAAATGATATTGAGAGATCATCCACAAATAATGTTGAGAGAACATCCCGGGGAATGACTGAGGATATCCCATTAATTGCTGGTGCAAACAGGGTTACACTCAGCACACTCCCCTGAGGAACTCCTTCTTCCTGACACTTACTCTCTGATAGAGTTTCCCCCTCTCTCACTTGAAAAACTCTATGCGAATGAAATGACTGAATAAATAGTGGTAGTTCTCCTTTTAATCCTAGTTCATGAATTGTTTTAAGTATACCATATCTCCATGTGGTATCATATGACTTTTCAAGGTCGAAAAAAACTGTCACATGGTGCTGTTTGGAAGCAAAGGCTTCACAAATAGAAGATTCAAGTCGTATCAACACATCAGTCGTTGAGTGCATTTTTCGGAATCCACATTGAATTGATGATAAAATACCTTTCTTTTCAAGGTACCACACCAACCTTGCATTGACCATCTTCTCCATGACTTTACATAAACAAGATGTCAATGCAATAGGACGATAGTTTGCTGCTAAAAACTTGTCTTTACCGGGTTTTAAAAAGGCTAAAATAATGGCTAGTTCCCAAACACTTGGGTAACTATGATCATGCCATATTCTATTAATAATGCTTAAAATAAATAGCTTTGTATTAAAATGTACATGTTTAATCATTGCATATGGAATTCCATCGGGTCCAGGGGCTGTATCATTGCAATGAGCAAGTGCGGAATCAAATTCTCTTTCAGTGAAAGGAGAATTATACGACTCTTCCCTTCTTGTTGCAAAATTTAAAATTTTCTTCTCTTCAGTGCTCCTATACTGGTGACCAGGGGCTCCTTCACACTTGCTGGATACATTTGAAAAATTATTAGCCAGGGCATTGCTAACATCATTTGCTTCAGTTACATACTGGCCATTCACCCTCAACACCGGTGGTGGGTTGGGGGTGAATTTGCCAGCTATCTTTCTTACTTTCCTCCACACAGAAGATGGTGGTGTTCTACTGTTAATGGAGGAAACAAAAGACATCCATGACTGGCGCCGTGCTTCTTTCATGGCACGACGGAACTGTGCTCTACATTTCTTGTACATAATTAAATTCTCATCAGTTCTGCGTCTACGTAATCGTGTTAGAGATCTTCTTGTGGCTCTGTGGAGGGCAGTTAGTTCTGAAGACCACCACGGGACTGGTCGTCGTTTGAATAACCCTGTTGTTTTGGGAATTGAATTGACTCCTGCTGTATGGAGAGTTCCATTCAGTAAGTCTATGGCATCATCAAAACTTTCAAACTGTTCTGCTCTCCCTTCGATTTCACTTAACTCAGAAAAGTTAGCCCAGTCCGCCTTGTCAAGATTCCATCGTGGAGATCTCTGTAAAGGTGGACCATTGTTGGTGTTTATAATGATTGGTGCATGATCACTAGTATGCCAATCATCTAATGTTCTCCAATCGAAGTCGAGAAGGCAATTAGAGCTTACGATTGATAGGTCAATACATGACAAGGTACCTGTCTGGACATGAAAGTGTGTGGGCTCTCCTGTATTAAGGAGTCCCACATCTTCATTTTCCACAATTGATGATATGATATTTCCCCTCGTGTTTGCTAAAACATCACCCCACAAAGGATGTCTACCATTCAAATCTCCAAGTAAAAAAAACGTTGAGGGACTTGTTGAATCACCTCCACTAAGTTATCATACAAAATGTTATCATTTGGAGGCAAGTACAGAGAACAAATTGTATATTTTCGCCCTATGTCAATCTGTACAACCACTGCCTGCAGAGGTGTACGAATAGACAGAGAAACTTGGGGAACATCTCAACGAATGTATATGAGACTTCCGCCATGGCTCCCCACTTGGTGATCATATGGTGTCCTATAACTAATATATTCGCGAGGACAAGGGGTATTATGATCAAGTTTGCTCTCCTGTAGACAAATAATTATGGGGGAATGCTCATGAATAAGGAGCTTAAGTTCTTCATATTTGGCCCTTAAACCCTGACAATTCCATTGCAAAATGGAGGAAAAAACTATGGTTTATAATTTGGTAGACCCCTTGGATGGAGTCTTCCCATTAGCAGTTTTTGATCTAACACTATTTTTAGGTGGCTTTATTAAAGAGGGTCTTGATAGATTGGGTTTAGCATTTATGATTTTCTTTTTGTCTTTTTGATCTGATTGTTGAGGAGGTTGGTGGACCTCCACTTGAATTTCCAAATTGACTTCCAGATCAGAAATATCAACAGACAAATCATCATATTTATTTGACGTCGTAATTTTGATATTTCTTATGGAAGGGGGCGAGAGAGATGGAGGTCTCTCTCTTTTCCGATTAGTAGGTTTTGAGCTACCAGGTTTTTGCACCTTCCCCAATACAGGTGCACCTGGTAACTTGGTGTCAGGTGGCCTCTCCATCAAATCAGGCAAGGACATGGCCTGAGAGAGGTTAGTACTATTGTTGGTAATGGGGAACAAAGGCTGTACAGAAATGGGCAATGACTCATTTTTAATACACTGTGGCAGAGCCTCAGAAGGCAATATGATTACCTTGTCATGCAGTACTTTATTATCAGAGGTTGTATTTCTTTTCTTAGGATTACTGGCAGTGCTAGGTGGGGTTGATGTCTCCCGTGGTAAATTTACCTTTGATTTTAAGGCCTTTGCATAGCTGGTTGATTTATTCAACAGTCTTTTTGCATGTCCCACACTTATGTGTTCTAAACTTGATTTGTTTAGGGCAGCTTCCTCCAACTTATACAGTTCGCATCTCCTATCAGTTGATTTATGATTCAAATTGCAGTTTGAACACCTGGCCTCAAGTGTACATTCTTTATGATAAGTTTTGGAGAAAATACCACACATTTTTCCATTTTTGCAAACTTTGGATGGGTGTCCAAATTTAAAACAATTAAAACATTGCAGGGGCTTTTGTTTGAAAGACCAAACTTTAATCCTTTAATTTTCAATAAAAATATGGAAAGGTACATCAGCATCCTGTAAAGTAAGTATAATCATTGAAGTTCCAGGAACCTTATGCACTTTCCATACATTTAATGGACACATAGAAAGTATCTCCTCCTCTGTAAATTCGTACAGGTCCTTATTAAAGACCACTCCCCTTCCATAACTAAAATTTAGATGAGGTTTCATTTCCAATGTAATTTCATCACTGCCTGTCTGTAAGTTAGATAGTATTGCAGACTGAGTCGAAGATTTGGCATGGATGAGATAACTATTCTTCCCAAAACAAGATACAGCGAACCCTCGCTACTTCGCGGTTCGACCATCGCGGATTCACCACTTCGCGGATTTTTTTCATAACCCATATATATATACATATCACGGATTTTCCGGAAACTTCAAAAATACCGCGATATCTGAAGACCCCAAATACGATATTTCTTTACCTGTAATTCCATTAATACTGTAATTAGTAATATCTGCTCTTACTGATTGTTCATTGCATTACATATGACATATAATTAAGCACAGAAAGAAATAAAACACGAAAAGAGAATGTGATCATACGATAATTCAGTACTGTATACAGTACGTAGTAAAATTAAATCGAACATGAAACGCAAATCAGATGCAGTCATACCATATTAGAATGGTGTAAGGCTGCTGTTGGCTACTACAGTACTACAAATGTAATGGATGTGCTTCTTTTCCATGAATCTTTTGTATATATACGTACGTAGTACTGCATCCAATAATATTCTTTGTTGCAAAAATCACATTTCGAATAAGCGTACGAGAGAGAGAGAGAGAGAGAGAGAGAGAGAGAGAGAGAGAGACACACATCCTACAACAAAAGCGCAAAATAGCGTACGTAAAGCTATTATTATTATTGTTATTATTATTATTATTGTTGTTGTTGTTATTAAAATTATTATTGTTATTATTATTATTATTATTATTATCATTATTATTATTATTATTATTATTACAGTATCATTATTTATTATTATTATTATTATTATTATTACTGTACAGTATACTGTACGCAGGGTATCTTGTACTTTGAATTGGTAACCTACGTAGCATATAAGACGGGTTGTGATTGGTTCAAGCGCTGATAGATGACGAATCAGAACCCAAGTTTTGTAATCTAGCCTGTGATTGGTGTTTTGACCGCTTCTCCAACCCGCAGCATCTTTTCACGGTCACTTTGTCTCCCGCCGTATCGCTGTGTAGATGTTGCTAAGTTATTGTGAACTTTAATCTGTGCTGTGCGTGACTGTTTTAAGTTGAACTTTTTGTTGAACTTTCTGTTAAACCCTACTGAACAATGGCTCCCGAGCGTTCTGCTTCTACTAAGGCTGCTAGTGAGCCTAAACACCACCGAAGGATGATGACGATTGCTGAGAAGGTGACGCTTCTCGATATGTTAAAAGACGGTAGAAGTTTTGCGTCCGCAGCCCGCCACTTTGGAATCAATGAATCAACCGTTCGCTATATCAAGAAGGACGAGGCAAACATTAGAAAGACGGCTGCAATCACCTTTAGCAGATCAGCGAAGCGAGTCGTTACCACGCGTAATAAAACGATCGTACGCATGGAAGGTGCTTTAGCTGTGTGGATTGCCGACTGCCGGAAGAAGAACATAGCCTTGGATACGAACACCATCCCAACCAAGGCTTTGAGCTTGTATGAGAATTCTGCGGCAAAGGAACCTCAAGACGACGATGGCGACCATGCTGAAGAAGATGATGATGTAGATGAACCTCAACCAGGGACATCCACTGATTCCCAGCGTCAGAAACAACGTTTTTCCGCCAGAAAAGGATGGTTTGCGAAGTTTCAGAAACGCTTCGCCCTGAAAAGCGTTTCCCTGCATGGCGAGGCTGCTTCCGCTGACACTGCCGCTGCTGAAACTTAGGTGAACCAGACGTTCAAGAGTATTATCGCCGAAGGTGGATACATGCCGGAACAAGTCTTTAATATGGATGAGACCGGCTTGTTTTGGAAGAGAATGCCGTCGCAAACTTTCCTGTTCAAAGAAGAAGCCAAAGCCTCTGGCTTTAAAGCATTCAAGGATCGCGTTACCCTCGTGATGTGTGGCAATGCTGCTGGATTTTTGCTAAAGCCGGGGCTTATTTATAAGTCGAAAAATCCTCGCGCTTTGAAAAATAAAAACAAGAATCTCCTTCCCGTGTACTGGATGCATAATCCAAAAGCATGGACTACGAAGATGCTGACCTCCAACTGGTTCCACCAGTGTTTCATCCCGCAAGTCAGCAAATATCTCGTAGAGAAGGGCTTGCCATTCAAGATCCTTCTCCTTATGGATAACGCTGGTGGACACGCAACTGATCTGTCGCATGAGGGCATTCAGGTTGAGTTCCTGCCACCCAACACCACGTCATTAATTCAACCGATGGACCAGGGGGTTATCAGGGCGTTCAAGGCCCTCTACACGAAGAATACCTTGGCGGACCTCGTTGCGTGTGTGGATGCTGCCCAAGATGATGAGGATGAAGATTTTAACTTGAAGGCGTACTGGCGGCAGTACACCATAGCCACGTGCCTGAAGAATATTCAGAAGGCACTGCAAGAGATGAAACCTGCAACCGTGAATGCGAGCTGGAAGAAGTTGTGGCCCCAGATTGTTTACGACGACGAGGGATTTACACCTGCTGAGATTCAACACTCTGCAATACGGAAATCTGTGCAGTTGGCTGCCATAATTGGAGGTGACGGGTTTGGCGCCATGACGACTGAAGACGTCGACGAGTTGTTGGACTGCCATTCCCAGCCGCTAACTGACGCAGACCTAGAAGACCTGACGAAATCGGCAAGTGAAGAAGAGAGTGAAATGCAGGAAGAGACCCAAGAAAATGTCGAAGAAACGGGCTTAACATTAGAACGGCTTGCCAAGGCCTGCTACCATACGAAGGAGTTGAAAGAAATGTTGCAAGAGTGGGACGAGGATATGGTTCGGTCTATGCAATTCTCCAACAAGGTCGATGACATCATGACTCCTTACAGGATGCTCTTAGAGCGAAAAAAGAAGCAACAGCAGCAACTTCCGATCACAATGTTCTTCCAGCCTCGCAAAAAAAGAGCCAGTTCCTCCTGCTACTACGCCTTCGGAAGAAATTGAAGAAGTGTCTCAGGAAGAAGTTGAAGAGGTGTCCCAGGAAAAGACACCTCCGTCTGAAGAGACGTAAAATACTACTATCATTGGCTGCACAGTAGAAGACATCATCAGCTTCATCATCATCATTTCTACTGTGCAGCAAATTCATCGCCATCACCATTCAAGTTTTTCTTCAACTTCTTTCGTGGTGAGTACAGTAACAATCTTTATTTTTTACTTTAATATTCTAACATTTTAATATTTGTGCCTGTTTTAGTTTAGTACTGTATGCATTAAGTTAAAGGGAAGGTTTTAAAAGTCTGAAGAGTATACACGTTGTAACCTATCATATTTTTTTTGTTTAAAATTTACATTTACGTACGTAAAACAATCTCTCTCTCTCTCTCTCTCGTAAATTGTTTTCCTGCTTTGCTATGTACAGTATGTACTGTATGATTTTATATAGATACGGTAAATAATATTTGTAATAACATATTTTCTAAAAGCTTTTACTGTAAATATCATTATTTATCACTTTCATCATGCGCGTCAAATGCCTTCTTTGTTCTGAGCGTGGTTGTTTACTGAGCGTACTTTATGACGCCGTCGTTTCAGGCGGCGTCATAAAGAAAAACATTTCATTTGGAAGTCCTAAGAAAAATTAAGTAAAACATTGGTAATAACAAAATCAACATACTGTGCTGAATAATCAATATAATCGATGCAAAAATATACATGTTAAATAAATAGGTAAATATGGTGTCACTACTTCGTGGATTTTCACCTATCGCGGCCGGGTCTGGAACCTATCTACAGTACCGCGATAAACGAGGGTTCACTGTATATCTCCAGGTGCTATGGTTCCTACTTTTTTTTGGATAAACTTACATATCTTAAAATAATTCCCTATTATCCCTTTAGGTTCAGCTAAGAGCCACATTGGTGGTTTGGGTTTTCTCTGTGAAGGCATGGGTACATTTCTATCTTTTTCAAACCAATCAGCAGGTTTGTACACATCCAATTCCTTTGGGACCTTATCACAAAGAGCTCCCATGATGTTCAATTCGTTAATTCTGATACTACTAATATTACTTATGGCATTAAACGCTTCATCATGACTTTCAAAAGATATCCAAGAGTCCCATTTTTCATCTCCGAATCTCATCCTTATTTCCTTTATCAATCCATAGCACTCAAATGCTCTATATATATCCTCATAATTTGTCTCTAATGGGATTTGGGAAACATGAAGGAATCGTAGTTTCCCTGTGTTACCCAAATTGCTAGATTTTATAACATCAGTAGAGTGGTCCTTTTTAGTTCGAAGGTCGTCAACAGAATTTTCCTTAATTACAGTAGCAGAAGTCATCAACAGTGCCGGGGGGGAGTCAGCAAATCCAGGGGATGGGGAGTCAGTATTTGAAGGGTCCATATTTAAGGGTGGGATTTTCATGTTTTTTGTTGTTGTTTTGTTGGTTTTCCTGCTTGAGGATTATAAGAAAGTAACATACGTTGGAAAGGAAATTTGCATTCTCCACTATCGGCACAATGAGAGTATACTTCCCACATGGTCCACTCCATACCCTACCCGAAGGATAGCATCAAAACAGATATAGAAGCACAGGTGTAAGCTAAACCCGCCTGTTAGGACTGAGACCAAGGAAATATGGAATCATCCTCCCCATATCTGTAATGATGGGCTTCCGGCCAAAAGCCAAGAGTCCCACCTCAAGGAATGGATCCCCCTGTATTCCGATGACCCAATCCCTAAGAGTAGTTCCGCCAAAAAGGTCCAAACCATCTTTGGGATGGCTGAGATCATCCAATACTCTCATATATAGCTTTGAATGCGAATACCTCCCAACCGTGATCCCTTCTCCCATTCATCTAAGCAGGCAGTAATAAGGAATGTGGAAATATCCACGCCATTTAAATAAAATAGAAAAAAAAAACAATAGATAAATAAATAAATGAACAAATAAAATAAATATATATATATGCATACATCAACATATATATATATATATAACTTAAGAAAAATGATATTTTAATTATAAAATAAATTTTTCAATATACTTACCCGGTGAATATATAATAGCTGACGACTCCGGCGGCTCGACAGAAAAACACAAAAACTCGCGAGCGATCGCTATGAAGGTTGCGGGTGTGCCCACCAGCGCCAACTATCGGCCAGATACCGCATATACATGTAAACAGCTCCAATTCTTCTCATCCCGCTGGTTCTCTATCGGGGAGGAAGGGGGGGCCTTTAATTTATATATTCACCGGGTAAGTATATTCAAAAATTTATTTTATAATTAAAATATCATTTTTAAATATTTAACTTAGCCGGTGAATATATAATAGCTGATTCACACCCATGGTAGTGGGTAGAGACCAGAATTAATAAAGTTTACAGCGTATATGCTTAGAGTTTTTGACAGTTATATCATAACAAAACCCAAATATATATAGGTACCTGGTAAGGAAGTTGACTTAGACGATTACTCTGCCTTGTTAGTCTGTCTTCCTCACGAAGCCCAGCGATCCTCTTAGGATGCTGAAAGACTCCCAGGAGCTGAAGTATCAAGGGCTGCAACCCATACAACAGGACCTCATCAAACCCCTAATCTGGGCGCTCTCAAGAAATGACATTTGACCACCCGCCAAATCAACCAGGATGCGAAAGGCTTCTTAGCCTTCCGTACAACCCAAAAACAAGATTAAAAACATTTCAAGAAACAGATTAAAAGGATATTGGAATTAAGGGAATGTAGTGGTAGAACCCTCACCCACTACTGCACTCGCTGCAACGAATGGACCCAGTGTGTAGCAGTCCTCGTAAAGAGTCTGGACATCTTTTAAGTAAAATGACGCGAATACCGATTTGCTTCTCCAAAAGGTCGCGTCCATAATACTTTGCAGAGATCTATTTTGCTTAAAGGCCACGGAAGTTGCTATAGCTCTTACTTCGTGCGTCTTAACCTTAAGCAAGCATCGGTCTTTTTCATTCAAGTGAGAATGAGCCTCTCGTATTAAAAATCTGATAAAATATGACAAAGCATTCTTTGACATAGGCAATGATGGTTTCTTAACTGAGCACCATAATGCCTCAGATCCACCTCGTAAAGACTTAGTACGAGCTAAGTAGAACTTAAGAGCTCTAACTGGACACAGCACTCTTTCAAGTTCGTTGCCTACGATCTCTGACAGGCAAGGTATATCAAAGGACTTAGGCCAAGGACGAGAAGGCAGTTCATTTTTGGCCAGGAAACCAAGTTGAAGTGAACATGTGGCTTTTTCTGTAGAAAAGCCGATGTTCTTACTGAAGGCATGAATTTCACTGACCCTTTTAGCCGAAGCCAAGCCCACTAGGAAAAGCGTCTTGATGGTGAGATCCTTCAGGGAGGCTGAATGTAATGGCTCAAACCTGTCTGACATGAGGAACCTTAGGACCACGTCTAAGTTCCATCCAGGAGTTGCCAAACGACGTTCCTTAGAGGTCTCGAAAGACTTAAGGAGATCTTGGAGATCTTTATTGTTGGAAAGATCTAAGCCTCTATGACGAAAGACTGAAGCCAACATGCTCCTGTAGCCCTTAATCGTGGGAGCTGAGAGGGAGCGAACATTTCTCAGATGTAAAAGAAAATCTGCGATTTGGGCTACAGAGGTACTGGAAGAGGACACAGATGCTGACTTGCACCAGTCTCGAAAGACTTCCCACTTCGACTGGTATACTCTGATGGTAGAAGCTCTCCTAGCTCTCGCAATCGCACTAGCTGCCTCCTTCGAAAAGCCTCGAGCTCTTGAGAGTCTCTCGATAGTCTGAAGGCCGTCAGACGAAGCGCGGGGAGGCTTTGATGAACATTCTTTACGTGGGGCTGACGTAAGAGATCTACCCTTAGAGGAAGACTTCTTGGAATGTCTACCAGCCATTGAAGTACCTCGGTGAACCACTCTCTCGCGGGCCAGAGGGGAGCAACCAACGTCAACCTTGTCCCTTCGTGAGAGGCGAACTTCTGCAGTACCTTGTTGACTATCTTGAATGGTGGGAATGCATATAAGTCCAGATGAGACCAATCCAGTAGAAACGCGTCTATGTGGATCGCCTCTGGATCTGGGACTGGTGAGCAATAGATTGGTAACCTTTTGGTCAACGAGGTGGCAAAGAGGTCTATGGTGGGTTGACCCCAAGTCGCCCAAAGACTCTTGCACACGTCCTTGTGGAGGGTCCATTCCGTGGGTATCACCTGACCCCTCCGACTGAGACAGTCTGCCAAGACGTTCAAGTCCCCCTGAATGAATCTCGTCAACAGGGAGATGCCTCGATTTCTTGACCATATGAGAAGGTCCCTTGCGATCTCGTACAGCGTGAGGGAGTGTGTGCCTCCTTGCTTGGAGATGTACGCCAAAGCTGTGGTGTTGTCTGAGTTGACCTCTACCACTTTGTTTCGAAGAAAGCTTTCGAATTTCATCAAGGCCAAGTGGACTGCTAATAGCTCCTTGCCGTTGATGTGCATGCTCTTCTGACTTGAGGTCCACAGACCCGAGCATTCCCGACCGTCCAGGGTCGCACCCCAACCCAAATCCGACGCGTCTGAGAACAACACGTGGTTTGGGTTCTTGACTGCTAGGGATAGTCCCTCTCTCAGACTGATATTGCTGTCCCACCAGTTCAGGCATGCCTTTACTGGTTCGGAGACTGGGATTGATACCGTCTCTAACGTCTTGTCCTTGTTCCAGTGAGAGGCTAGATGGAACTGGAGAGGCCAAAGGTGTAGTCTCCCTAGCGAGACAAACTGCTCCAGGGATGAGAGAGTCCCTACGAGACTCATCCAACTCCTGACTGAACAACGTTCTCTTTTCAGCATTAGTTGGACTTTGAGCAGGGCTTGTTCTATTCGGGTGGCAGACGGAAAAGCCCGAAAAACTGGACTGCGAATCTCCATCCCCAAATATAGAATAGTCTGGGATGGGATCAGTTGAGACTTTTCTAGGTTGACCAAAAGTCCCAACTCCTTGGCCAGACCCAACGTCCAATGTAGATCCTGCAGACAGCGATGACTGGACGATGCTCTGAGAAGCCAGTCGTCCAAGTACAGGGAGGCTCGGATTCCCGATAGATGGAGGAATTTTGCCACATTCCTCATGAGCCTCGTAAACACGAGAGGAGCAGGACTGAGGCCAAAGCACAGGGCTCGAAACTGGTACACCACATTCCTGTAAACAAACCTCAGAAACGGTTGGGAATCCGGGTGTATAGGAATGTGGAAGTACGCATCTCGTAGGTCGAGAGAGACCATCCAGTCTCCCTCTCTGACCGCTGCTAAGATGGACTTCGTGGTCTCCATCGTGAATTTTGTTTTTGTAACAAAAACGTTGAGCGCACTGACGTCTAGCACCGGTCTCCAACCTCCTGTATGCTTTGGGACTAGGAAGAGACGGTTGTAAAACCCCGGTGATTGAAGGTCCGAGACTTTCACCACCGCTACCTTCTCTAGCAACAGAGATACTTCTTGATTTAGGGCTTGTCTCTTTGACTCCTCTCGGTACCTGGGAGAGAGGTCTATGAGAGTTGTCACTAGAGGAGGTTTGCGTACAAACGGAATTTTGTACCCCTCTCTGAGCAACAGAACAGACTCTTGGTCTGCACCCCTCTTCTCCCAGGCCTGCCAGAAGCTCTTCAATCTGGCACCTACCGCTGTCTGAGGCTGTGGGCAGTCAGACTCTGCCACGGGAGGACTTGGCTCCTCTCTTCTTACCTCTCTTTCCCTCGGCACGAGAGCTTCCCCTGCTGGGAGCTCTGCCACGAAAGGGCGGGATAAATCTAGATGCAGGAGTCTCGATCCTGGGTCTCACAGCAAAGGATGAAGAAGGAGTCCCTTTGCGAGCAGAGGACGCCATCAGGTCATGGGTGTCCTTCTGCACAAGCGAAGCAGCTATATCCTTAACCAGCTGTTGCGGAAACAAGGCCGCTGATAAGGGAGCAAAGAGCAGTTCCGATCTCTGACAGGGAGTAACTCTTGCCGAAAGGAAAGAGCAAAGGGTTTCTCGCTTCTTTAAGACTCCCGACGTAAAGGTGGAGGCGAGCTCATTGGAGCCATCGCGGATGGCTTTATCCATACAGGACATGATAAGTAAGGAAACATCTTGGTCGGCAGACGAGATTTTCCTACTTAAAGCTCCTAATGACCAGTCAAGAAAGTTAAACACTTCAAAGGCCCTGTATACGCCTTTAAGCAGATGGTCAAGGTCCGAGGAGGACCAACAAATCTTCGAGCGTCTCATGGCCAGGCGACGGGGAGAGTCTACGAGGCTTGAGAAGTCACCCTGGGCAGAGGCAGGGACTCCCAAGCCGAGAACTTCTCCCGTGTCATACCAGACGCTCGATCTGGAAGCAAGCTTAGAAGGAGGGAAGGCAAAGGCCGTCTTCCCCAAACTCCTCCTGGTATCCAACCAGTCGCCTAGAAGACGTAAAGCCCTCTTGGAAGAGCGAGAAAGCACTAGCTTAGTAAAGGCTGGCTTGGAAGCAGGTAAGCCTAGAGCAAACTCGGACGGAGGCGAACGAGGAGCAACAGCAACAAAGTGATCTGGAAAAAGATCCTTGAAAATCAACATGATCTTCTTAAAGTCCATCGAAGGAGGAACCGCCTTAGGTTCATCTACATCTGAAGGATTATCATCAGGATGAGGATCAGCAACGTCCTCATCTGAAGGAGCTTCGTCCGATAACTGCTGAGTTACAAGCAAGGGCGAGACCTGCCTTGGTGGCAATGCTTGACAACCAGAGTCCACACGCACCGGAGCATCAGTAGCAGTCCAGGACGCTACGTCATGTAACTGCTTAACAGCCTGACTGTCAACAACAACAGGAGCGGGAGGACGCTCGACGTCAACTCGAGACTGCCTTGACTGCCTAGACTGAGCAGTCAAAACAACTCTTGACTGCGGTGCTTGACGCTCAGCGTCAAAACAAGTCAACTCCGCTGGTTGGCGAACGTCCTGAATGTCAACAAGAGCATTCGGCAGCGGCTGAACGTCCACATGCGGCTGAAAGTCAACACGGGACTGCATCGAGTGAGGCTCTACAAAACGTGACTGACGTGACTTTGTAACGCCAACGTCAACAGGACGAGCAAAGGCTCGTTTGGGCGGCTGACGGCCAGGATCTCGATCAGCTAAACGGCGAGGATCATCGTGAACCTTTTCAGCAGAATAGTCCTCCATAAGAGAGGCAAGCTTATTCTGCATGTCTTGCAGTACAACCCATTTAGGATTAACGGGAATGGGTGCGGTAAGAGACGAGGGTAACGTCTGTGACTGCAAAACATTGCCTACACTAAGACTCTCGGAGCCTGTGTTACGCTTCTGTTTAGGCGGCGAGCAGTCTTCCGACGACTGCACAGGGTCAGAGCTGTCCCAATGGCTACAACCAGGACGCTGGACCTGTCCTGAAGGGACTGACTTTCGCTTTAAGGGTCTCGAAACCTTGCTCCACGGTTTCTTACGCGAAAAGCCTTCGGATGACGAGGAGAAAACCGTCTCGCTCGTCTTATGGTAGGGGCGGTCTTGACGAGACACGCCTGAAACCATAGAGGGAACGTCTATTCGCTGATTAAAGCCTCTCGAACCCATAAGTCCTACGACATTACTTCTCCCTGGGGCTTGGGAGCTTGCAAGAGGTCTCGGACTAGGCGAACGACAGGCACGAACAGACGAACCCTCGGTCGCAACACTGATAACACTTTGCGCACTAATCACTTTCCCACGATTTTCTAATGTGGCACTCTGACGCTTTAACTCTTTTACGTCCGCCATGAGTTGATTACGGTCCGTAGCTAACGACTCAACTCTCTCGCCCAAAGCATGAATGGCACGTAACATATCCCGCATTGATGGTTCCTGAGTGCTAGTAGAGGGTTCAGGCACAACTACTACAGGGGAAGGATTAGGTTCAGGGGCATGGGAGGAGGAAAATTCTAAAGATCTAGAGGAACTTCTCCTCACCCTATCTCTCTCTAGCTTACGAGAATACTTGTCAAACTCAAGCCAATCGAATTCCGAAAGGCCCACGCACTCCTCACACCGATCTCCTAATTGACAGGTTTTACCCCGACAATTAGAACACACAGTATGTGGGTCGAGAGAGGCCTTTGGAAGACGCTTATTGCAATCCCTAGCATTACATTTACGAAATCTAGGAATTGGAGAAGGGTCAGCCATTTTGAAAAGTCAAAGAAAGTCCAAAAAACAATCCAAAGTCATCAACAATTAAATCTATCCAAAAAAGAGTTCAAGAGTTTAAGTTGAAGATAAAACACCTGCACTGCGAAAGCTCAAACCAAAAGGAAGTACTTCACCAAGACTGTTGAAAAACTCCAGGTTAACAGCGAGTAATGGTACGTCTTGTCGATCAGACCGACAGAGAAGAATTGGAGCTGTTTACATGTATATGCGGTATCTGGCCGATAGTTGGCGCTGGTGGGCACACCCGCAACCTTCATAGCGATCGCTTGCGAGTTTTTGTGTTTTTCTGTCGAGCCGCCGGAGTCGTCAGCTATTATATATTCACCGGCTAAGTTAAATATTTAAAAATAATAATCATAGAAATAGGACAGCAAGATGAAAGAAAGTTGATAAAATTAGGAGAAGGTCGAAGTAATATTAAGCAGAAGAAAAAGATGAAAGAGAGAAATTTAGATTCGAACTGGGGGAGCAATTTCCCGAAGTTCGAGAGCCCTCTTGCCCGTCACAAAGATTCAGCACGGGAATGAAATGCCGTGCTGAAGCTCAATGACTTCATCAAGGCATTCTCTCATTAAGAGGGGGTGTTCTTGGTGACCCTTCTCTTAATCCTCCCAGTGCTAACAATGCTTGCACCTGGGGACGGACTGCAGCCGTTCTTCTGAGATATAGCCTCAGACTCCTTACATGGTGCAGTAGGAGAAGGTCTGAGACATCTGTTACAGAATGGAGACTCGAATCCGGAAGGAGTCGAACCGAGCGTCCGGCACCTCCTGATTTTGAGTCTTAGCACCAAACTCAGGGACGAATTTGAACGTTACCTCCCCCCCCTACCCTTGCATGGATGATGTTATATGAGAGACCATGAAGTTCATTGACTCGCTTGGCCGAAGCCAAAGCTAGTAAGAACACCGTCTTCAAAGTTAGGTGGAGAACTGAAGCCTGGCGTACTGGTTCATAGTGAGGTCTCTTAAGAGACCTGAGAACTCGAACCACGTTCATTGGAGGAGGTCTCACATCCGACTAAGGGCAGGTAAGTTCATAACCTCGTATGAGTAGGGAAAGTTCCAGCGAGGAAGAAAAGATCATTTCTTTGACCCTGAAGGCTAGACTTAAGGCTGAGCGATAGCCTTTCACCCCCGAGACTGAAAGGTGCATTTTCTTCCTGCAAATACACAAGGAACTCCGCTATTGCTGGAATAGTGGCATCAAGTGGAGAGATACCCCTTCCACGACACTAACCACAGAAGACTTTCCACTTTGCCTGGTAGACAGATGTGGATGATTTTCGCAATGTCCAGACATCCTAATCGCAACTTGTTGCGAAAAATCCTCTCTCAGCGAGATGCTGGATAGTCACCAGGCGTGAAGTCGTAGTGAAGCTACGGCTTTGTGGAAGATGCTAGCATGTGGTTGTCTGAGTAGATCGTGTCGTGGAAGGAATTCTCTCGGAAGTTCCGTTAGGAATTGCAGAAGGTCCGGAAACCATTCCGCGTGATGCCATAGCGGAGCTATGAGGGTCATTGAAAAATTGACCGATATTCTGGTCTTGTTGAGCACCCTTCTCATCAGACAGAACGGGGGAAAGGCGTACACTTTGATGTTGTCCCCCCGTTGTTGGGAATCATCTTGCCAGAGTGCCTTGGGATCCGAGACTGGGGGGAAGTACACTGGAATCTTGAAGATCAGCGCTGTTGGGAACAGATCCACAGTCGGGGAACCCCACAAAGTTAGGACTTTGTTGGCTATTAGATGACACAAAGACCACTCGATACTCACTATCTGAGACGCTCTGCTCAGATTGTCGGCGAGCACATTCCTCGTCTGGAATGAAACGGGCCGATAGTAGAATCGAGCGGACTTCGGTCCATCTCAGTATCTCTACTGCAAGATGGGATAGCTGCTTCGAAAAGGTACCTCCTTGCTTATTGATGTAAGCCACTACTGTGGTGTTGTCCCTTATTACCACCACAGAGTGACCTGCCAGGTATTGTTGGAACTGCTGAAGGAACAACAAACCGGCCTTCATCTCTAGACGACTTATATGGAGGCACTTCTCTGATTCTGACCACAGGCCTGAGGTCGTGTGGTGCAGAACGTGGGCGCCCCCCCACCCCCCCCCCCCTTTCTTTGAGGCGTCCGAAAACAGCATTAAATCCGGGGGAAGGACGAGAAGATCCACTCCTCTTCGTAGGTTCTCGTCTGTCACCCACCACTGGCGGTCCGTCCGTTCCGCAGGACCCATAGGGATCATGACGTCCGGGGTATCGCAACCTTGACTCCACCAGGACTTGAGCCGCCACTGGAGAGATCTCATCCTGAGGCGATCGTTGGGAACTAGACGAGCCAAGGATGAAAGGTGACCAAGGAGACGCAACCACGATTGGGTTGGAAGCTCTTCTCGACTGAGGGAAGGCCTTGGGACCCCTCTCAGCCTTGCTATCCTGTCGTCTGATGGGAAGGCTTTGTGGAGATTGGTGTCTATAATCATGCCTAGGTAAACCAGTCTTTGAATGGGAAGCAGAAAGGACTTCTCGAGATTTACCATGATTCCCAGATCCTGGCATAGTCCTAGAAGTTTGTCTCGGTGTCGATGAAGGGATGACTCCGAGTCTGCTAGGATTAGCCAGTCATCCAGTTAACGGAGGAGACGGATGCCGATCCTGTGTGCCCCGATAATATTAGGGTGAACACTTCTGGTGAAACCCTGTGGTGCTGTGGAGAGACCGAAACACAGCACCTTGAACTGGTACCCCTTGTGGTCTAGGCTGAATCTTAAGTAATTCCTTGAAGACGGATGGACTGGGATCTGGAAGTACATGTTCTTCAGATCCAGTACTGTATACACATGAAGTCTTGTGGCTTCACTGCAAGACTGACCGCGTTTGCGGTCTCCATGCTGAACGGAGTTTGCTTTAATCTGGACCTCTGCCCTAAAGGCCCGCCCCCTTGCTGATCCCATGGCAAGGGAGCTAAATGACACCGGATTCGTCCTCAGGGGAGGTAAAGATGTTGTGAATGGGACGCGATATCCCTGACTGATTACGGAAATCGTCCAGGAATCGGCCCCGAGTTGCTGCCACCTGTCTGCGCAACCTTGTAGGCATCCCCCTACTGGCGGACATGCAGGGGGACTGCCAATCCTAGCGTTTGCGGCCTCGGCTGCTCCCTCTATGATTCTTCCCTCCTCTGGAGGACTTCTTGCCTTTCTTAACAGGAAAGGGCTTTGACACCACTGTCTTCGCTGCCGTTGTCTTGGTGGGACATGGCTGCTGGGGTGCTGGAGGTTTATAGGGCTTGAATGTCAAAGCCCTATGTAGGAAGGAGTCTTGGTGACTTCCTCCACCTCTCAGCAGCCTGCTCCATGTCCTTAGGCTTAAACAGGCTCGTTCCCATAACAGAAGAATGTCTGACCCTGTAGATTTTGGTGCTAGGGGCCTCCCGGTATTGTCTTGGAGTCCTTTGACTCCTTCCTGGGAGGGATGCAGGACTCCAACAACGATGGAGGCAGCCTCTTCTCCACCCTTATTCGAGAAGACTTTACCGCGCGAGGTGGGGTTTCCCTCAATGGTGTGATGGGGGAACGTCTCACCTCACATGACTCTCCTGAGGACGGGAAATCTTTGTCCGAAGGGAAGGGAGAAAAGTCTGACGGGGGAGGGAGCCTGCCTCGAAGACTTACGAGGAGACAGCTTCGTCCTCGGAGAAGTTACCGCGTCCGAAACTCCTCTTTTCCTCTTCAGGGGAGTAGATGCCGCCAAGGATTTGTGGCCCAACTCAGAGAGAACAGACTTGAAAGCCTGTACTACCGCTCTGATTAGAGCCCCAAACCAGGGCTGCCGGCTGACGGCTGCGCTGTCAAACACTCCCTCTGGAGGGGGAGTTGCCAGTTAGAAGAAAGAAGATAAGGAAGAAATGTCCCTGGACCTTTCTGGAACCTTCCCCCCTACCGGCAAACGCGCTGTTCTGTGCTTGCGGGGGGGAATGCGGTGATGGCACCTTACCGCGCGTTGTCCTGCAGCCTCGCGCGTGGGAGGGTATTGGCAATTGCGCTGGGGAGCGCGCTGGCGCTCGCGCGATGGGGAATACCCGGGGCTCGTGCGCGGGAGACTGCTGGAGCGCTCGCGCGGGCGAGACTTCATAGAGTGCGCAGGAATCAGATTGACGTGCAGGATCAGAATGAAGAGCCCGTGCGGGCGAAAATAAAAGATCGTCGGCGCGTACTCGCGTACCAGAATGTTGGCACGCGCACGCGTACGAGTTTGTTGGCTAGCGCGCGGAAGACCATAGGCACGCGCGAGCGCGGAAGACCATAGGCGCGCGCGAGCGCGGAAGACCATAGGCGCGCGCGAGCGCGCAAGACTATTGGCGTGCGCGCACGCGTGCGGAACACTATCCGCGCGCACGGGAGACCATAGGTACCCGAGCGCGGAAAAGATCGTCGGCGCTTGCGCACGTAAGAAGATCGTCAGCGCTTGTGTGGATCGTCGGCGCTTGCGCGCATAAGAAGATCGTCGGCGCTTGCGCGCGTAAGAAGATCGTCGGCCCTTGCGCGCGTAAGAAGATCGGCGGCGCTTGCGCGCGTAAGAAGATCGGCGGCGCTTGCTCACGTAAGAAGATCGGAGAGCGCGCGCGAAGTGCACGTGCGCGGGAAACCATCGGTACCCGCGCGCGCTTTAGAAAGTTGAAGGGTCAGCTGGCAGGACAATCAGGAACTGGGATGTGTCCTTGTCCTTAAAAAAGGGAGGGCATCCCCCGATGAGTACCATAAGCAGGCCTGCTTCAGAGTCCAGGACCGAAGTACTTCATTGCAGCGCAAGGTTGCGCTGGTAGATGGCTAGGTCAGCTGGCAGGACGATCAGGAACTGGGATGTGCCCTTTGGAAAGGCCAGCATCCACCGATGGGACCGTAAAAGGTCCGTGTTAGAGTCCAGGACCGAAATCCAAAGGACCATGTTGCAGCACAAGGTAGAGGTCACTGGAAGTTCTGCTTGATCCTCCGAGGGGGAGTCTCTATGAGAGACCTCTCCCACGAACGAGAGAGGTGCCCTTCATAGAAGAGACTTGAAGACACTCGTGGTGACGCCCCTTAGAGTCGTTGGATCAGCAAGCTGACCTTATAAGTAGCGATCCTCCGAAGAGGAGCGATCCTCCGAAGAGGAGCGATCCTCCGAAGAGGAGTCTCTATGAGTGGTCTCTCTCGCGAACGAGAGAGGTGACACTTCGTAGAAGAGACCTGAAGACACTCATGGTGACGCCCCTTAGGACTGGTGGATCAGCAAGCTGACCTTAGCAGTAGCAATTCTCCAAAGAGAAGTCTCTTTAAGCCTCTCTCGTGAACGAGAGAGGTGAACACTTCGTAGAAGAGACTTGCCAAGACTGTGCTCCACCCCTGAAGGAAGAGAAACTCAGCAAGGGGGAAGAAAAGTCTGGCCGCAGGGCAGCAACCGTAGTCGAAGGCGATGAATTTATTAAGGTATGGGGAGTTCTCCCTCTGAAGGGAGAAAACCTCACACCTGGGGAGGAAACCTCCCTCGGAAGGGAAGTTGTCCAACCCTTGGAGGTGAACCTCCATTAGCGTTCTAAGATGATCTGAAGTGCTGGCATGTTGTCACAGGAGAAATTCTAAGTGAAGGGATAACGCCCATGACGACGTCCTCTGAGGGACGGCAGCGACAGCAGAATCCCCAGGCATGAACAGGACAGCTCTGCTTCGTTGGCACTCTCTAGTTGAACGAAGAAAAACTGCATAGTTAACTGGGAAAATAAAATTAAATAATTATTTTAACAGAAATTCCCTAGGGAGGAACTCCAAAGGAGAACCCCGAGGGAAAAACATAAAATGACAAATTCGAAGATAATTTGTATTTTTCCTAACCATACAAAACTTAGCTATTTACATTGGGTTTACCTTTTAGCGTAGCTGAAATGGCGAGCCATTAGAATTTAACGAGGGTGTATTACCCCCGCGCTAGTTAGCAGGGGGTAGGGAAGTGGTAGCTAGCTACCCCTCCCCCCCCTCACACACCGGTGAAGCTCACTTTCACTTAGATGTAGGACTTGTCTTGGGGGACAGGGCTGGCGGGCAAATATATGTAAATAGCTAAGGTTTGTATGGTTAGGAAAAATACAAATTATCTTCGAATTTGTCATTTGTTCCTTAACCGAAATACAAACCACGCTATTTACATTGGGTGACTTACCCCTTAGGTAGGGTGGAAAGTCCCCAGCCATACTGGCTTTCGCTTTACTCGGGGACTCAGAATCCGAGTGAGTCGCACTCGAGAAAAGGAGTCCCTGCACCTCACAAGTTCCTTGCTCCGCAAGGAACCGTGTGGCCTACATAAGCTTGTGTGTGAAGGAAGAAGTGTGACCCGTCCTAGGCAGTTGACCTGGAGTTCCAGAAGGAACTCTGGGTTAGGACGTTCCCAATACCACCTCGTCAGGGTATGGGGACGCGACAGTATTGATTCAATACTCGGAACACAAGGAAGCATGGTTTACCTGCAGAGGTTCGAGGTCAGCTATGCAGAGACCAGGATGCTGCTTCCCAGTAGAGGGGATGATGAAGAAAGAAGTAAGGGCCAGACATACTTCTTTCGTTCATGCAGACTAAAACCTGATTACAATGCCCTCAACTTTCTGCTACCTGTCCAAAAAGGAGCCTCAGGTTAGACCAGCTGTTGTGTAGCCACCACAGAGCGATAGAAAACGTATCGAAACTCCTGTGGGTCACGCCCTGCAGGAAGCGGGCTGCGAAGGTCATTAGACGCTTCCAGACTCCAGCTTGTAGCACCTGCGTCACAGAGTAGTATTACTCGAAGGTGAGGGACGTTGCGATGTATCCGACATCGTGCTGTAGGGCGACGTGACGGGGGAGGGTCTGTAGTCAGGTCGAGATGAATGTCATTGAGTCCGAGCTGAAGAGGTATACTGGTGACTCTCCCCCGTGTCCTTCTTGTGCTCCCAAACCGGCTGCAACTAAGGACAAACTGCAGCTGTTCCCAAAGCTAACCTCTCGCTTCCTTTACTGGCAAGAAGGAGAAGGTTTTGGGACATCAGATACAGAATGGTGACTCGAAATCTTGAAGGAATTGGACCGAAGGGCCGGGACCCCAAGGTTCTGAGTCTAGCCAACAACTCAGGAGCAAACCTGAATGTTGCCTTCCCCCATTCCTTAGAAAGGGCGGAGTCGTACGAGACCAAGAAGATTGCTTCCACACTGGCCGCGGCCAGAGTGAGCAGGAGCCCCAAGACGGAATACGATCAGAGGCCTGACGTAAAGGGTCTTGAGAAGATCTCTTAAGGCACTAAAAAGTCCGAGCCATGCTCCAAGTTGGAGGTCTCACTTCGACTAGGGCAGGGACGTTCGCAGCTTCGTATGAGCGAGGAAAGGTCCAGCGGGAAGGAAAAAGTTATTCCTTTAAGCCTGAAGGTCAGGGAAAGGCTGAGCGACAGGCTTCATTGCCGAGAGCGGAAAGGAGTTTCCTCCCGCCGAAAGGCAATAAGTTCGTTATTGCTGGAGAAGAGGCCTCAAGGGAAGAGGTATATCTCCCACGACACCAACCACCGAAGACTCTCCACTTCGCCTGGAAGACCCCTGCGGATGACTATCGCAGATGACGCGACCTCCGTCCCGCGACTGTAGCGGGTTGTCTCTTCTTGAGGAGGAGTCGTAGTGTCTCCAGGCATGAAGCCGAAGCGACGCCCCGGCCCGTGAAAGATGTTGCAGTGTGGTTGTTCGAGTAGCCTGTGCCGTGGGAGAAGCT
This sequence comes from Palaemon carinicauda, assembly GCF_036898095.1. NCBI lineage: Eukaryota > Metazoa > Arthropoda > Malacostraca > Decapoda > Palaemonidae > Palaemon > Palaemon carinicauda. The sequence goes on along the minus strand of NC_090738.1, from coordinate 2,631,125 downwards.
CTCCCGGGAGATCCGTCAGGGGAAGCAGAGGGTCCGGAAACCGTTCTGCGCATAGTCCCAGTGGAGCTCTCAGGGCCATTGAAAGGTTGACAGACAACCTGGCCTTGTTGAGACCCATTCTCAACAGACAACAAAGGAGGGAAGACGCAGGCGTCAATCTTGTCCCACCATCACCGGAATGCATCTTGCCAGAGTCTCAGGGTCTGAGACAGGGGGGAAGAACAGCGGAAGCTTGAAGTTCCAAGCTGTCGCGATCAAGTCCCCCAGACCAGGACTTGCTGGTTACTCAAGGCCAAAGACCCCCAGGTACACTCTCTCTACGAGGCTCTGCTCGGATAGTCGGAGAGAACATTCCTCTGCCCGGAATGAGAGAGCCGATGGTGGTATTGAGAGGATCTCAAATCATCTCAGTATCTCTACTGCAAGATGCGAAGGTGTGAAAATGCGTCCCCTGCTGGTTAGAACACGCCAGTACCATGAAGTCGACACGCACGGAGCGACTCGGCAGGAGCTGTAGGATCTGTAGAGGGGTCAGACTACGGCCCCTAAGCCTGCCTGATTGATGGAGAGGTATCCTTCAGGTCCTGACCATAGGCCTGGACCGGAACATGCACCCCCCCCCCCCCCACCGCCCCCTTTCCTTTGACGAGTCCGAGAACAGCATAAAAAATGTGGGGAAAGGACGAGAATATCCACTCCCATCAAGCCATCAAGAGGTTCCATAGGTCAACACCCATTGCAGGTCTAATCGTTCCGCTGGTCCCATAGGGGCCAGAAAGTCCGGTTAATCGTTGCTTTGAAACCACCGGAACTTGGGCCGACCCACAGGGAACTTATCCTGAGGCGACCGTTTGGAACTTTAGACGAGTTAATGAGGAAAAGAGAACTAGGAAACGTTCCAAGGTAGGGCTGAGAGCTCTGCTTGACTGAGAACAGGTACTGCGACTCTCCTCAGCCTTGCCACAGACAACTGAAGGGAAGGCTCGGAGGAGGCAGCAACAGAATCTGGCATCCCCAGGCGGTCACCCATCCAAGTACCGACCAGACCCGCCGTTCGAGGTCAGACTGCTGTCCATGTGCACCAGGGGCGGAAGATCAAGAAGGAGTTGTAGGCTGCATACGGAGATTCAAAAAGGCGCCTCTTAGCACCCTTATAGGGAGATGGGAGGCCCTTACGACGAGGCGGACGGAGAGCCTTACGGCGACGGAGGCCAACAGCAACAACAGCAGAAGAATCCTCCGAAGAGGAGTCTCTATGAGTGTACTCTCTCGCGAACGAAAGAGAAACACTTCGTAGAAGAGACTGGTCAGCCAGTGACCTAAAAGGAGCAATCCTCCGAAGAGGGGCTCCTGCAGTTGGCCAGCCCCTTGAGCGAAACTGCAGGTGCAACCGCTCAGCACCAAGAGCATAGTCACACGAAAAAAAGGCAAGAGAAGAACCCCCCAAAAGGGGAAAAACTCAAGCCTGGACAGGAAAAACTTCCCTCAAAAGGAAAGTTACCCACCCAAGGAGGCGAGCCTCCTGAGAGTTCTAAAATGAACTGGAGAGCTGTCAATCGTCACGGGAGTACTTCCAGTAGAAGGAGACACGCCCCTGACGAAAATCCATAGGGGAGGCAGCAACAGCCGAATCCCCAGGCCTCAACAAGACAGCTCACACAGTTGCCATATTACAGAAACGAACTAGATCGTTAACTGTAAAATAATAAAACAAAAAACATTAGTACACATTCATTCCCCCGGGAAGGCTCCGAAGAGGATTCCCGAGGGAAAGGAACACAAGAATTACACAACAGGCACGTGCCCTCACAACCACTTACACTCACGGAAGGAGAGCTGTAACCAAAACAGAATTATAACAATTATAATTATGTAACTATGTAATTATGATATTTTAATTATAAAATAAATTTTTGAATATACTTACCCGGTGAATATATAATAGCTGCAACTCTGCGGCTCGACAGACAACATACTCAAAAAAACTCGCGAGCGATCGCTATGCAGGTTGCGGGTGTGCCCACCAGCGCCAACTGTCGGCCAGATACCACTCTCGAATGTAAACAAAACCTTCAATTCTTCTCGTCCCGCTGCGTCTCTATTGGGGAGGAAGGGAGGGTCATTTAATTTATATATTCACCGGGTAAGTATATTCAAAAATTTATTTTATAATTAAAATATCATTTTTAAATATTAAACTTAGCCGGTGAATATATAATAGCTGATTCACACCCAAGGAGGTGGGTAGAGACCAGAGTTAATATGTATACAGCGTATAAGCTAAGAGTTTTTTCATTTTGACAGTTATCAATATAACAAAACCAAAATAAATAGGTACCTGGTAAGGAAGTCGACTTAGACGATTACTCTGCCTTGTAAGTCTGTCTTCCTCACGGAGCCCAGCGATCCTCTTAGGATGCTGACAGACTCCCAGGAGCTGAAGTATCAAGGGCTGCAACCCATACAACAGGACCTCGTCAAACCCCTAATCTGGGCGCTCTCAAGAAATGACTTTGACCACCCGCCAAATCAACCAGGATGCGAAAGGCTTCTTAGCCTTCCGTACAACCCAAAAAACAATATTATAAACATTTCAAGAGACAGATTAAAAGGATATGGAATTAGGGAAGTGTAGTGGTTGAGCCCTCACCCACTACTGCACTCGCTGCTACGAATGGACCCAGTGTGTAGCAGTCCTCATAAAGAGTCTGGACATCTTTCAAGTAAAATGACGCGAACACTGACTTGCTTCTCCAAAAGGTCGCGTCCATGATACTTTGCAGAGATCTATTTTGCTTAAAGGCCACGGAAGTAGCTATAGCTCTAATTTCGTGCGTCTTAACCTTAAGCAAAGATCGGTCTTCCTCACTCAAGTGTGAATGAGCTTCTCGTATTAACAATCTGATAAAATATGACAAAGCATTCTTTGACATAGGTAAGGATGGTTTCTTAACCGAACACCATAACGCTTCAGATTTACCTCTTAAAGGCTTAGTACGAGCTAGATAGAACTTAAGAGCTCTAACGGGGCATAATGCTCTTTCTAACTCGTTGCCCACGATCTTTGATAAGCTAGGAATATCTAAAGATTTAGGCCAAGGACGAGAAGGCAGTTCATTCTTGGCTAGGAAACCAAGTTGAAGAGAACAAGAGGCTTTTTCTGTCGAAAAAACGATGTTCTTGCTGAAGGCATGAAGCTCACTGACTCTTTTAGCTGAGGCCAAGCACACCAGGAAAAGAGTCTTAAGAGTGAGATCCTTCAGGGAGGCTGAATGTAAAGGCTCGAACCTGTCTGACATGAGGAATCTTAGGACCACGTCTAAATTCCATCCAGGTGTAGCCAAACGACGTTCCTTAGAGGTCTCAAAAGACTTAAGGAGATCTTGTAGATCTTTATTGTTGGAAAGATCTAAGCCTCTATGCCGGAAGACCGAAGCCAACATGCTCCTGTAGCCCTTGATCGTGGGAGCTGAAAGGGAGCGAACTCTTCTCAGGTATAAGAGAAAGTCCGCGATTTGGGCTACAGAGGTACTGGACGAGGATACAGATACTGACTTGCACCAGTCTCGAAAGATTTCCCACTTCGATTGGTAAACTCTAATGGTAGAAGCTCTCCTCGCTCTTGCAATCGCACTGGCTGCCTCCTTCGAAAAGCCTCTAGCTCTCGAGAGTCTTTCGATAGTCTGAAGGCAGTCAGACGAAGAGCGTGGAGGCTTTGGTGTACCTTCTTTACGTGTGGCTGACGTAATAGGTCTACTCTTAGAGGAAGACTTCTTGGGAAGTCTACCAGCCATCGAAGTACCTCGGTGAACCATTCTCTCGCGGGCCAGAGGGGAGCAACTAACGTCAACCTTGTCCCTTCGTGAGAGGCGAACTTCTGCAGTACCTTGTTGACAATCTTGAATGGTGGGAATGCGTAAAGGTCTAGGTGAGACCAGTCTAGGAGAAAGGCATCTATATGTATTGCTGCTGGGTCTGGGACTGGAGAGCAATAGATTGGAAGCCTCTTGGTCATCGAGGTTGCAAATAGGTCTATGGTGGGTTGACCCCAAGTCGCCCAAAGCCTCTTGCACACATCCTTGTGGAGGGTCCATTCGGTTGGAATTACCTGACCTTTCCGACTGAGACAGTCTTTTAGAACGTTCAAGTCGCCCTGGATAAACCTCGTCACTAGGGATATGCCTCGATCTCTTGACCAGATGAGCAGGTCCCTTGCGATCTCGCACAGTGTCAGAGAGTGGGTACCTCCTTGTTTGGAAATGTACGCCAAGGCTGTGGTGTTGTCCGAGTTGACCTCCACCACTTGGTCTAGAAGGAGACTCTCGAAGCTTATCAAGGCCAGGTGAACTGCCAAAAGCTCCTTGCCGTTGATATGCATGCTCCTCTGACTTGAGGTCCACAGACCTGAGCATTCCCGACCGTCCAGTGTCGCACCCCAACCCAAATCCGATGCGTCTGAGAAGAGGACGTGGTTTGGTTTCTGAACTGCTAGGGGAAGTCCCTCTCGTAGACTGATATTGTCTTTCCACCAATTCAGGCAAGTCTTTACTTTTTCGGAAATCGGGATCGAGACCGCCTCTAGCGTCTTGTCCTTTTTCCAGTGAAAAGCTAGATGGAATTGTAGAGGTCGGAGGTGTAGCCTTCCTAGCGAGACAAACTGCTCCAGGGATGATAGAGTTCCTATCAGACTCATCCAATTCCTGACTGAGCAACGTTCTATCTTCAACATCTTTTGGATTACGAGCAGGGCTTGATTTATTCTGGGGGCCGACGGAAAAGCCCGAAAAACTGGACTGCGAATCTCCATCCCTAAATACAGAATAGTTTGGGATGGGATCAGCTGGGACTTTTCCAAGTTGACCAGAAGTCCCAATTCCTTGGTCAGATCTAAAGTTCAATTGAGATCCTTCAGACAGCGATGACTGGACGAGGCTCTGAGAAGCCAGTCGTCCAAATAAAGGGAGGCTCGGATACCCGATAAATGAAGGAATTTTGCCACATTCCTCATAAGCCTCGTAAACACGAGAGGAGCAGGACTTAGGCCAAAGCACAGGGCCCGAAACTGGTACACCACATTGTCGAACACAAATCTCAGAAAAGGTTGGGAATCTGAGTGAATGGGGATGTGGAAGTAAGCGTCTCTTAGGTCTAGAGAGACCATCCAGTCTCCCTTTCTGACCGCTGCTAAAACTGACTTCGTGGTCTCCATGGTGAATTTTGTCTTTGTGACAAAGACATTCAGAGCACTGACGTCTAGCACCGGTCTCCAACCTCCTGTCTTCTTTGGTACTAGGAAGAGACGGTTATAAAACCCCGGTGATTGAAGGTCCGAGACTTTGACCACCGCTCCCTTCTCTAGCTAAAGAGACACTTCTAGTTTCAGGGCTTGTCTCTTTGCTTCCTCTCGGTACCTGGGAGAGAGATCGATGGGGGACGTCGCTAGAGGAGGTTTGCGTACAAATGGGATTTTGTACCCCTCTCTGAGCAACCTCACAGACTGTTGATCTGCGCCTCTCTTCTCCCAGGCTTGCCAGAAGTTCTTGAGTCTGGCACCTACTGCTGTCTGAAGCTGCGGGCAGTCAGACTCTGCCTCGCGAGGACTTGGTTCCTTTCCTCTTTCCTCTCTTTCCTTCGGCACGAGTACTTCCCCTGCTGGGGGCTCTGCCACGAAAGGGCGGAATAAACCTGGACGCTGGCGTGTCTATCCTAGGTCTAGCAGACAAGGCAGACGAAGGGGTCCCTTTGCGAGCCGAGGACGCAACCAAGTCATGGGTGTCCTTCTGCACAAGGGACAACGAAATTTCTTTAACCAAAAGTTCAGGAAACAAGAACTTAGATAAAGGGGCAAAGAGTAGCTCAGATCGTTGACAGGGCGTCACTCCTGCTGACAGAAAAGAGCACAGAGACTCTCGTTTCTTTAGGACTCCTGACGTAAACGAGGCGGAGAGCTCGTTGGATCCATCGCGGATGGCCTTATCCATGCAGGACATGATGAGTAAGGAAACATCTCTATCGGCTGATGAGATTTTCCTACTCAGGGCTCCCAAACACCAGTCAAGGAAGTTAAAAACTTCAAAAGCCCTAAAGATGCCCTTAAGTAGATGGTCCAGGTCTGAGGATGACCAACTAATCTTCGAGCGTCTCATGGCTAGGCGGCGGGGAGAGTCTACAAGACTTGAGAAGTCGCCCTGGGCAGAGGCAGGAACTCCCAAGCCGAGAACTTCTCCCGTGGCATACCAGACGCTCGATCTAGACGAGAGTTTAGTTGGTGGAAAGGCAAAGGAAGTCTTCCCTAAACTCCTCTTGGTTTCTAACCAATCGCCTAACAGCCGTAAAGCTCTCTTGGATGAGCGAGAGAGAACGAGTTTTGTAAAGGCTGGCATGGCAGCAGGAACGCCTAAAACAAACTCAGACGGCGGCGAACGAGGAGCCACAGAGACAAAGTGTTCAGGGAACAACTCTTTAAAGATGAGCATGACTTTCTTAAAGTCCATAGATGGTGGAACTGCTCTAGGCTCATCAATATCTGAAGGATGATCCTCAGGCTGAGGGTCAGCAACGTCCTCATCCGAAAGTTCCTCATCTGATAACTGATGAGAAACAAGCACAGGGGTAGGCAATGCTTGACACGCAGCATCCGCTCGCACTGGTGCATAAGTGACGGAGCAGGACGCAGCGTCCTGAAACTGCTGAACAGTCTGGGAACTGTCAACAACAACAACAGGTGCGTGAGGACGCACAGCGTCCACCCGAGACTGCTTAGACCGCCTGGGTTGTGCAGTCAAAACAACTCTAGGTTGCGGAGGTTGAAGCACCGCGTCAAAACAAGTCAACTCTGATGGTTGGCGAACGTCCTGAACGTCACCAGCCGCATCAGTGAGTTGCTTAACGTCCACATTAGGTTGAAAGTCCACACGAGACCGCATCGGGTGTGGTACAACCCCAACTGGTTGACGTGAACTGGCAACACCAACGTCAACAGGACGCACAACAGAACGCTTGGGTGGCTGACGGCCAGGATCTCCATGAGATAAACGGCTAGGTTCAACGGAAACCTTCTCTGCGTTGTAATCTGCCATAAGGGACGCAAGCTTAGACTGCATGTCCTGCAGTATAACCCATTTAGGGTCTACGGTAACGGGTGCGGTAACAGCCGGGGTTAGCGTCTGAGACGGCACAACTTTGCCTTGCTTAGGCGGCGAGCAGTCATCCGATGACAGCAACGGGTCCGAACTGTCCCAATGACTACATCCGGGACGTTGGACCTGTCCTGAAGGGACCGACTTGCGTTTCAAAGTCCTAGAAACCTTGCTCCATGGTTTCTTGCATGAAACGCCTTCGGAAGACGAGGTAAAAATGGGCTCTCTCGTCTTATGGTAGGGGCGATCTTGACGAGATACGCCTGATACCATAGAGGGAACGTCTGTTCGCTGATCAAGGCCTCTCGAACCCATAAATCGTACGACATTGCTTCTCCCCTGGGCTTGGGAGCTTGCAAGAGGTCCCGGACTAGGTGAACGACAGGCACGAACAGACGAACCCTCGGTCGCAACACTGTTCACAACACTTTGCGCACTAATCACTTTCCCACTTTCCGCCGTGGCACTGTGACACTTAAGTTCCTTCACGTCAGCCATGAGTTGATTACGGTCACTTGCTAACGCTTCAACCCTCTCCCCCAAGGCATGGATAGCACGTAACATGTCTTGTATCGACGGTTCCTGAGTGCTAGAAGGGGGGTTAGGAACAACCACTACAGGGGAAGGATTAGGTTCAGGGGCATGTGGAGAGGAAAAATCTACGGACCTAGAAGAACTTCTCCTTACCCTATCTCTCTCTAGTCTGCGTGTATACTTATCATATTCGATAAAATCGAATTCCGAAAGGCCCACGCATTCCTCACACCGATCTCCCAATTGACAGGTTTTACCCCGACAATTGGAACAAACAGTATGAGGGTCGAGAGAAGCCTTTGGAAGACGCCTATTACAGTCCCTAGCATTACACTTTCGAAACCTAGGTACTTGAGAAGGGTCAGCCATTTTGAATTAGTCAAAGAAAATTCCAAAAACAATCCAAGTCATCAACAAATAATCCGATTCAATAAAGAGTTCAAGAGTTTATGTTGAGGAAAAACACCTGTACTGCGAAAGCTCAAACCAAAATAAAGTACTTCACCAAAGATGATGGGAAAACTCCAGGTTCTACAGCGAGTATAAGTACGTCTTGTCGTCAACGTCGACAGAGAAGAATTGAAGGTTTTGTTTGTTTACATTCGAGAGTGGTATCTGGCCGACAGTTGGCGCTGGTGGGCACACCCGCAACCTGCATAGCGATCGCTCGCGAGTTTTTTTGAGTATGTTGTCTGTCGAGCCGCAGAGTTGCAGCTATTATATATTCACCGGCTAAGTTTAATATTTAAAAATGTAATTTAAAAATGAATGAACACTAAAGAAAGAACGAAAACCCCGAAAGGAATCGTTCTACAAAGCTGAAAAATCAACAAATACAATTAGATTCATAAACTAATTGAGACAAAATGTACGGCGTAGCAACCCCCCCATACGGGAAGGAAGCTACAAAAGGCGTAGTAACGTAGTAAAAGGGTGAACGACCTCAAGAGAGAGAGAGAGAGAGAAGACCGAAGTCAAACTCGATCGCAACCCATAAAATTACACCGTGGTGGCCTAAACTGCCGAGGGCTCCACGGAGATATCGTACACTAAACACACAGCACAAACTCTGAAAAGGAAACTTACTGATTTCTATACTCAAATATATATACAAACATGAAATTTTTTTTTACATATATACTGAGTAAAAGAAAAGTAAGTGATTAAGTAAAGACAAAACAAACAATGGCTGCCAAGCGAGGACAAAGACAGAGACGTCTGTCCATGTCCGAGCCAAAAGTGAAAGTGAGCTTCACCGGTGTGTGTGGGGGGGGAGGGGTAGCTAGCTACCACTCCCCTACCCCCCGCTAACTAGCGCGGGGGTAATACACCCTCGTTAAATTCTAATGGCTCGCCATTTCAGCTACGCTAAAAGGTAAACCCAATGTAAATAGCATGGTTTGTATTTCGGTAACGGAACAAATAAAAATTAAGTATGCGCCCACCTTCCCCAGATGACATCCACGGGAGAAGGGGGGGGCGGAGTAACTGTAATAAAAACAGAATTATAACAGAATTATAATTATCTAATCATCTAAGAATATAATAGTGAGAACCACTGAACCCACGAAGAGAACTGTTCCACACGGAAAAAAACGGATAAGTTAAAATACAATTAGATTTCACTAAAAATAATTGAAACAAACAAACGGAATAGCAACCTAACAACCTAACCGCAACGGGAAAGGACCTACCGTAATAGTACGTAGTTGTAGTAAAGGTGAACGACCTCGAGTAGAGAGAGACCGTAGTCAAGCTAAAAAAAGGCCACATTCCCTTCGCTGAGAATCCAAGTTTCCCATAGGAAAAGAGGAAAAGCAAAGATAATAGATGAATGATGAGGGTCCAGGCGAAGACGATTCCTCTGCGGCGGCAGAGTTAACGTAAATATGCCGACAGGAAGACCGATGGACCCGAGAGGGAGAGGTCGTTCCCCACGAAGAGGAACTGTGGTGGCCTTGCTACGCAAGTGTCGTTGTCGTACATCACACACACAGCACAAACACTAAAAAGAAAACTTACATTTCTATACCCAAATATATACATAAACATAAAGAATGTTTATATATACAGTATATCACAAGTATAAGAAAAAGTAAGTAAAAAGACAAAAGTTAATGGCAGTCCAAAATAGACGAGGAGAGAGAGAGGCAACAACCGTTCTCGTTCCGAGCCAAAAGTAAAGTGAGCTCAAGCACAGGTGTGTGTGAGGGGGGGGGGGGGGAGGGGGGGTTAGCAGGCTAACCCCCTACCCCCTGCTAACTAGCGGTGGGGTAGTAAACCCTCGTTAAAATTTTAATGGCTCGTCATTTCAGCTACGCCGAAAGTAATAACCCCTATTAAATAGCGTGGTTATTATGTCAGTTACGGAACAAATGGAGTTTTTATGATAAAAAAAAGTTTTATGAATACTTACCTGGCAGTTATATATATATAGCTAATGTCTCTGACTTTCGGCAGAATTTTTCAAAACGCGGCAACCGCCTTGTGGTGGTTGTGCGGTTAGGTGGTTAACAACCCTTACAGGGTGGTACAAGGAATCATTCCCGTTTTCTGTTCTTCAGTTCATCTATGCCCGACCTGTCTCCTGAGGGGAGGTGGGTGGGCCTTAGAATATATATATATAACTGCCAGGTAAGTATTCATAAAACTTTGTTTTATCATAAAAACTCCATTTTTATGAATAGAACTTACCTGGCAGTTATATATATATAGCTGATTCACACACTTGAAGGAGGGTGATAGACAGTTAACATCGTAGGGGAAACAACCAAAAAAAGTTGTAGGATAAAAAACAGCTTGATTCCTTACCTGCTAAGGTAGCTGACTTCAAAGGTTCCTGCCTCTTGAGCCGCTTTCCCTTAGGAGTGTCAGCCAGGATGTGACCTGCAATGCTGAAAACACTCAATCAAGTCTGTCAACGGGGTGAGACCAACAATCTGACTAGACTTCAGGACTACCTATTACCCATATAATAATAACTGCAACCTTACAAAAACCAACCACCTAACCTTGCAAAGTAGATATCAATTATCTAACTAGACTGAGGTGACTGTACACAAGTCGACGTCCTCAGACAACCATTAAAAACACCAACCCACACACAGGCATACAAAAATGACAAATTCGTAGATAATTTGTATTTTTCTAACTATACAAACCTTAGCTATTCACACGGAGTAATCACTTTGGCGTAGCTGAATGACGAGCCATAAGAATTTTAACGAGGGTTTACTACCCCACCGCTAGTTAGCGGGGGGTAGGGAGGGGTAGCTAACTACCCCCTCCCCCCCCACACACACACCTGTGATTGCTTCACTTTGCTTAGAGGTAGGACTTATCCCGGGGGACAGGGCTGGCGGGCAAATATGTGTAAATAGCTAAGGTTTGTATAGTTAGGAAAAATACAAATTATCTACGAATTTGTCATTTGTTCTGTAACTGAAATACAAACCATGCTATTTACAGGGGGTGACTCAACCCTTAGGTAGGGAGGTAAGTCCCTGCCATACTGGCTTTGGCTTGCCCGGGGACTCCATATTCGAGTGTGTAAGTACTCAAGAAATAAGGAGTCCCTGCTCCTCGCTAGCATGCTGTGAAACTGCTGCGGCCTACATAAGCAGTGTGTGAAGGTGAGGAAGTGACTCGTCCTAGGAAGTTGACCTGGAGTTCTTCAGATGGAAATCTATCTAGGGCTCTCCCAATACCACCTCGTCAGGGTATGGGGACATGACAGTATTACACTTAATACTAGGAACACAAGGGAGCACGGTTTACCTGCAGTGGTTCGAGGTCAGCTGTGCAGAGAACCCAGGATGCTGCTTTCTCCAAGGGAGGAGAGGATGAAGAAAAGAATAAGGGCCAGACAGATCTTTTCATTCACGCAGACTAAAACCGGGTAACAATGCCCTCAACCTTCTGCTACTTGTTCATTAAGGAGCCTGAGGTTAGACCAGCTGTTGTGCAGCCACCACAGGGCCGATAGAGAACGTATCAAGCCTCCTGTGTGTCACGTCTTGCAGGTGGTGGGCCGTGAAGGTGGTCTGATGCTTCCACACCCCAGCTTGAAGGACCTGCGTCACTGAATAATTTTTCTTGAAGGCCAGGGACGTAGCTATGCCCCTGACATCATGCGCTCCAGGGCGACGTGACGGAAAAGGGTTAGGTTTCAAGGCCAGATGTATTACCTTGCGAATTCAGGCCGAGATAGTATTCCTGGTGACCCTCCTCTTCGTTTTCCTGGTGCTCACGACCAGGGCTTGCACCCGGGGACGAACTGCAGCTGTTCTTTTAAGATACAACCTCAGACTCCTCACTGGGCACAGTAGGAGATGGTCTGCGTCATCTGTTACAGAACGGAGACTCGAAACCTGGAAAGAGTCGAACCTAGGGTCTGGCACTCCCAGATTCTGAGTCTTGGCAACAAACTCAGGGACGAAGCTGAACGTTACCTCCCCCCATCTCCTTGAATGGGCGATGTCCTATAAGAGACCTGTAAGTTTACTTGTGAACGAAGGTTCTGGAGTGGGAGGTGAGACCTTCCGGACTCACCAGTGGTAGCTTATACACCCCCCCCCTGGAACCCCCCCAAGCGGCGGCGCGAGCCCCAAACCACGCCCCCTTGGGCGGAGTTACCAGGGACGAGCGGGTTGACTCGGCAATGGAAGTCACATTTTTGAAGTTGTAATAGAACAAAAAATAACACAGAAGTGGTTGAGCTTACCTTGGTAGTGCAAGTTATGAAGGAATTACTGTGAAGGTGCAAATTGTTGGACATAAAGGTCTTTTTACTAGTAAATTCAATCTTCTTGTGCTCTCTTGGTTGATATGAATATTGAAAGATTCCAGTTAGTTTTTCTGTGGAATAATAGTGATTGTATGTGTGTGTTCTTGTATATAGCCTACTCTGTTGAATTATGAAGTTGATAGAATATTCCCTCCTAAGTACTGTACATGGTCTCCTCGGCTCACGGGGGAAGGGTTGGAGGGTGACCCAGACTTTGAGTCCGGAAGGTCTCACCTCCCACTCCAGAACCTTCGTTCACAAGTAAACTTACAGTTCTGGAGAGGGAGGTCTCAACCTTCCGGACTCACCAGTGGTAGCTAGGCAGATGCTTCAGGGGGCTTGAAGATGAAGTCCAGCGACCACAGCATCGAAAGCTCCCTGTAAGCCGAGGAGAGCATAGTAAGAGCTGAAGACAGAGTCGCTTCTCCAATTCATTCTGGACATGATTTCTTGTATAGATACTCCATTGTATAGCAGTCTTGATGAAGCTTGACCCCTTATAGAGTGAAAATTCGTTGACTGTTTAGTTGCATTTGGGTCGGCTCTGAAAATGCACTCCCTAAAAAGTTGTCTCATTTTTTGTAGAGACATTATCTTGAAGTGTTCATCTAGCCATATGTGGTCTTTCCTGTCTATGTTTCTTTCCATACAGACTTTGTTTGTGTATTCCAAATAGAAGTTCAATTGTCTGACTGGACATATTTTTGGTCTGTTAGGAAGCTTCCTAAAGCTGATCTCTATTGGCGTGTAGTTGTTCTTTTGGTTTTTGGCCATGAAGGAAGGGTGGTTCCGTAAGACAATGTGTTCTGGGGTGAAGGTGCTCCTGGAAATGCTGAGATTGTTAAATTGATTAGCTCTTAAAGGGCAAGCTAAGGCTACTAGGAACAAGGTTTTCTGTGTCAGTAGTAAGGTAGAGTTATCTCTCGTGGTGTTGAGAAACGAAATTACTTTGTCTAGATCCCAGCCAGGGAACTGGTGAGAATTTCTAGGTTTCCTTCTATTAACTCCCGATATCATTGCTTTGACATATTTGTCCTCTGCAAGACAGTAACCTGGGAAATAGCCTGACAAGATAGGACCTAAAGCTGCTCTGTAGCTCTTCAGGGTGTTGTAAGACAGACCCTTGTCTATAAGGTGATTGAAAAATAAAATAATTGCTAACAGGGGGAATTTGTTGTCTCTTCCATACTCCTTGTGAATGAAACTTTTAAAAATGTTGTATAGGTTTTCATACTTGTGCAAGGAGCTGTCCCTCAAGCTGACAGCAATTTTGGAGCAAACCTCAGGAGGAAAGACGTTAGGGAGCTGATCCTTTAAATTTTGAAGGCGATCAAAGTTGATTGGAGCTTTGCTGAGGGTGAGATACAATCCTTGAGAACTATCTGGTAGTCTTCGATCTTCACAATATATCGTTTGTGCTGCTTCGCGACTGACTTCACTAATGGAATCCATGGTTCCGTCCCCTGCGATATGGTGCAGAAAAGCATATTATTATTACATTCTTTATTGATTTTAAAAGCTACTTTGTGTAGTAAGAATCCTGGTGGAAAGGCATAGAGAGGTGTTGATCCCTTCCAGCTAATCGTAAGTGCATTATTGCTGATGGCTTTTTGGTTTGGAAGAGATGAACAAAACTTTTTGCACTTAGTATTGAAGCCATTTGAGAACAGATCTATTTCCGGGGGTGAAATTGAAGTCAGAGCAGATTAAGGAGAATAGACTGTCACTGAGGGAAGTTTCTGTGTGAATGGAACCCAGGTCCCTGGAAAGTGAGTCTGCGATGGTGTTACTTACTCCCCTGATCCATCTGGAATTTATCTGTATGTTGTGATCCTTCATGGTACTAAGTATTTTCCTGACTAGTTCATGGGCTAACTTGTTTCTGATACTACCCTGTTTCCTTAGCCAACAATTAGTAACCTTTGAATCAACATGTATTAAGACTACCTTGTTGTATAACCTTGTGATGAAGTGTTCCAAAGAATAGAAGCAAGCTAATAACTCTCTTACATTGATGTGAAGGGAGGATTCTTCATTTGTCCAAGTTCCATTTATTGAGAGCATATTACCCGCTATTACTAATGCACCTCCCCAACCCTGGTTGGAAGCGTCAGTGAAAAGTTCTGCATCTATCTGTGGTTTTGGAATGTTAATCTCTCTGTACATTTGTCTCTGTTCCCATGGCTTTAGGTATTTTTTGAAGGTGTGGGGAATGATTTTGTACCCTGAATTAAAATAACTGTGGTATCTGTTGAGATATTTAAGATGGAATCTTCCCAAGCTTGTATAGGATGCACTAAAATTTAAAGCTCCGATTAACATTTGATAGGAATGCAGGTCGGATTTAACAGAGTTGGAGAAAGCTTTGGCCAATTCGACACACTTCTCTATGTTTTTCCCACTGGGATTCATAGTTTTCTTAATCATATTGTAATGCACTCCTGAAAATTCAATTTCTGGGCTCGAACCTGTGCCGCCCAGTGAATAAGCTCCATTTAGCACTTATTCTTAGGTAATTTACTGCTAAATATACCAGAGAAAAAATGTAAAGGAGTGCTAGGTTAACTAGCTCGCTCACCTATTGGTGTCGGTATAAAATTGGGCGTATAATCCAGAGGTCCCGCACTATTTAGATTCATCCACGACAGAAACCCCAATAGAGGAGAGCCGTTCAACCTCACTCGGTACTACTAACAATGCATCCGCTCAGAACCCAACTCCTTTTAGCACGACTTGTGCAGTAACCCGCATTTTTGTTGTGCTCTCGTTTTGGATTATTTTCCATTGGATTATGGCTTCTTCGTCGGTTTCCCAGGAGACACCGTCTAAGTTAAGTACCAAGCTTGGTTTTACTGTGTTTTGAGCAACCTAGATCGTTTAATATTTATATTATAGGAGTTTATTCTCTTCGTTCATATCGATCTTGCTTGATTTCACTACAGTTGGTACTCCTGTTTTTGAGAGCTTTTAGTTTCACTCGCGGTGTTACTATGTGTATTATTAAATATTATTTGTTATTGTGAATATTCATAATTTAGCGTTTAGAATCCTCGTGGTTCAATTTTTGGGCCAATATCATTTACGTATCGTTATGGCTGCCGACCTTCGTTGCTAGGCGGCAATGTTATTTTTAAGCCATCAGGTGTGTCTTTTGTGATTTAATTATTATGTTGCATGCCTTGCCCAAAAAATTTCTATGTGTTTATTTATATAATTTTTAACGCTATTATTATTATAATGAATATTTGTGCCATTACTCCGTTTGATCTGTCTGGTTGGGGATCGTCAGTTGGTAGCCCTGCTGCCTCGTATCACGTGATCCTCCCCCATGCTCCCCCTCTCGCTAGGTGGGTGGCTAGGCTTCTCTCCCCCTCTCCCCTAGGGGACCGTTGCCTTCCCTCCTTGTAGAGGGGGTAGTTCAGTGTTTATGGACTTTGTCCTCCGGGTGTCCCGGCGGGTTCGGCTCTGTCTAGTCTGGTTGGCCACCGGTCAACAGAGTTGGATCCCGGTGCACCCTATTTTATACTCACTTATCACACTGGTTTATGTTATATGAAACCCTCTGGGTTCCGTTGGCGGTTCTTATCTACAGTTCCGCCCCCCCTATTTAATTTATAAGTTCCTATGATGATTATATGACAGATCACTACCCCGGAGTTCCTATACGAATTGGTTTTGGATACTTTTATTTCCCGGCCCGGGGCTTAGCCTCGCCCCGGGAAATCAGACACCCTGTGTCTTAAATTTTTGTTGTTGCATCCTTTTTTATACTCCCGGCTCGACCGGAATGGATGGCTATACTTTAGTCTTAAGCTAGACTTTTGTTTAGGCCGGGTCCTACGGACCCGCCCCTACTTAAGAATATTACAGTTAAGCCCTAATCTTGTGTTAGGCTTATGTTAGGCCCGGGTCCTCCGGACTCGCCCCTACTTAAGAATATTACAGTTAAGCTCTAATCTTGTATTAGATCTATGTTAGGCCCGGGTCCTCCGGACCCGCCCCTACTTAAGAGAATTACAGTTTCTCATATACTATTTACTTTAGTCTTAAGTTAGACTTATGTTTAGGCGGGTCCTCCGGACCCGCCCCTACTTAAGAATATTACAGTTAAGCTCTAATCTTGTGTTAGACCTATGTTAGGCCCGGGTCCTCCGGACTCGCCCCTACTTAAGAATATTACAGTTAAGCTCTAATCTTGTATTAGATCTATGTTAGGCCCGGGTCCTCCGGACCCGCCCCTACTTAAGAATATTACAGTTAAGCTCTAATCTTGTGTTAGACCTTTGTTAGGCCCGGGTCCTTCGGACCCGCCCCTACTTAAGAATATTACAGTTAAGCTCTAGTCTTGTATTAGATCTATGTTAGGCTCGGGTCCTCCGGACCCGCCCCTACTTAAGAATATTACAGTTAAGCTCTAATCTTGTGTTAGACCTTTGTTAGGCCCGGGTCCTTCGGACCCGCCCCTACTTAAGAATATTACAGTTAAGCTCTAGTCTTGTATTAGATCTATGTTAGGCCCGGGTCCTCCGGACCCGCCCCTACTTAAGAATATTACAGTTAAGCTCTAATCTTGTGTTAGACCTTTGTTAGGCCCGGGTCCTCCGGACCCGCCCCTACTTAAGGGAATTACAGTTTCTCATATACTATTCTTTTTATAGATGGTGCATTGTCTGACGCCGGCCTGTGCAGCTGTTATGCACCAGCCTTGTGGCCACTCCGTCTGCCGATCTCATGCCCCTTGTGGGGTTCAACTGGAAGACGTTGTGGTATGGCACCCGGATAACTGTGTGATTTGCTTCGACCTCATCACTACCCTTGGATCTGACTCGGTGAGTCCCGTTGGCTATGTTGCCTTCTTATTTTACTATTAGTAAGATCTCTATGGTCTTGAAGGACCATTGGGAGTCTTCCCTTTTATAATTCCCACTATTATTTCAGGCATCCCCGGAGCAAAAGTCTGCGGCTCGGGCCACACTGAAGGTGTGGGTTGGTGGTTTTGCCCGGAATGTGAAGTCTAAGCGACCGTACGTCCTATCTGAGGACTACTGCTCCATGGTTTACCCCAACGCTAAGTCTTCAGCCGCTGTGGCTAGGCATGTGGCAGCTCCCATCATTGCCCACATTGATGCCACCATAACGGGTCTCATCGACCCAGAGCAAGATCCATCGGACGCCCCCGGAGGTCTGGAGGATAATGTTGCCTCCATGAACCTGGACGTCGAACCAATGTTACTAGACGAGCCGGATACAGGTAGGGTGGTAAGTGAGGCAAGTGTTTCCGGCGCTGAGATTCCTATCCTCAGCCCCGCTCTTTCTTCTTCTTCGGATCGCTCTTCTTTTCATGGATTTTCTGGGGACCGTGATTCGTCTCAACGATCATACCCGGTCCCCCCCTAAGGATAAGTCTACATCAAGAACCTTACCCAAAGCTCGCAAGCCCCACAAGACTTCCCATAGCTCTAAACAAGGTACAGACCTGTCATCAAAAGCCTCTGGTTCCTCCTCTAAGTCTCACGACCCGGGAGTTCATTCCGCCCCTCCTGCTGCTAGCCCGGGCCTTTCCGAATCAGCCATGCTTCGCATCGTGTCGGAGATGCAAGCAAAGTTGGTTTCGGAGATGCATTCTAAGATGGACACGATGTTCTCTAACATCGGTCAGAGACTTGGGGCTTTAGAGCAAGGAGCTCCGGAGAGAGTCCAAAGCTCTCTCATCCGGATGCCTCTAAGCTCCCGCCGTTTGCCAAGAACAACCCTTGGCGTATGGCTCTTCATTCCCCGTTCTCAGACGGAATGTTGACTTTGGAGGGCCTTGGCACTCGTCCTCTAGAGGACTTTGAATTCTTTCCTCCTGGTCTGGCATTTCCATTTCATGGTTATGCCAGGCTTACCGAGGAAGCTTTAGTTCGGTTAGACAAGGTCCCCAAAGAGACGGTCATCTTCCCTAAAGAGCAAGCCCAATCTGTTTGGGCCAGATTTTTGAACGACATCGGCTGCACTAACACCATGCTGACGCCTTATAAAAGCTCTTTTACGATGTTCTTAATGGACAAGAACACCTTGACTCCATGCGTCAATAAGGTGGCAGAGCTTGCCTTCCAATATGCGCTGGAGGAGAAGCCCTTGCCTCCCATCCGAGAGGTGGATCCAATCTCCCTCCTTCTTCCTTCAGGCATTGAGTGTTGGGACAACGTCCATACCACCTTTACCTCTGGCAAGCTAGCAGCAGACTGTGCCTCAGTTTTGTTTAGTGAGAGGCTTCCCCGTCTCCCGGAATCCCTCATTAAACAGGAATATGATTCCCACCTACGTGTGGGCCGTACTCTAAACTTGGCCACATCCACGGAGTCGATAGCCTTGACTTACGATACGGAGAGTATTTTTAAGTCTCTCAACAAGGCTACATTACAGTCTTTATATTATGACCTGTATGACTTCGCTACTGCTAAACGCAGATGTCGCAAGCATGTCCTAGCTGAGGCGACGATTAGGCATGAACCTAATAAGCTCATCCGGTCCTCCTGTTGGGGTTCAAATCTCTTCCCCGAGGATCTCGTAGAGGAAGTCTTGGCGGAGGCCACTAGAGTTAATCAGAGCCTTAAAGCCCGTTGGGGTTTGACCCCGAAACGCAAATATGACCCCGCAAATTATCAAGCCCGGGGTAGGAAGAAGCTTCGTCCATATACCTCCACCCAGTTCAGGCAACAGCAGAGTGGTTCGTCCAACTTCCGGCGGCCTCTTCCCCCATCTCCTGTTGTCCCTGCACGGCCTTCCACCTCTCAGGCTCCTTCGGATGACTATGTCACCGTTCTGCTCCCTAAGAGCCAGCTTTCTGGTGCCTCCTCCACTTCTCCTGCCTTTAACCAGTCTTACGAGGCTCGTAGCTCTTCCCAGAGTTATGGTAGAGGTAGAGGCTACCACCGTGGTTCTAACCAGAACAAAGGCAGGGGAAGAGCCTTTCGCAGAGGAAAGAATTTCCGAGGCGGACGTGGAGGCAACTCCTCAAACCAATACTGAGGTGCAGCAGGTAGGGGGGAGGCTCTATGCCTTCCGCGACAAATGGAGGTTCAGTCCCTGGGCGTTCAGTGTCATCTCCAAGGGACTGGGGTGGAGTTGGATTCAAGGACCTCCTCCTCCGAACAAATTTCGTCAACATTCCACTCCGGACCTGGTCGAATTTGTCCAGGATCTTTTACAAAAGAACGCCATACAAGAAACGAAACACCTGAAGCTTCAAGGTCGGCTGTTCAGTGTCCCGAAGAAGGATTCGGACAAGAGAAGAGTGATTCTAGACCTATCCCTTCTCAACTTGTCCATTCAATGCGACAAGTTTCGAATGCTTACCGTCTCGCAGGTGCGGACCTTACTTCCCCGTGGGGCCGTCACCACCTCTATCGATCTTACAGACGCCTATTATCACGTCCCGATAGCGAGACACTTCCGTCAGTACCTAGGCTTTCGCTTAGGGGACAAAAGTTACTCCTTCAAGGTGATGCCCTTCGGGCTCAACATCGCCCCAAGGATCTTCACAAAGTTAGCAGAAGTCGCTGTTCAGGAACTCAGGAATCAAGGGATTCAAGTAGTAGCCTATCTGGACGACTGGCTCATTTGGTCAGACACCTCCCAAAATTGCCTAAAAGCCACTCACAAAGTCATCCATTATCTTCAATCTCTAGGCTTCCAGATCAACTTCAAGAAGTCCCGTCTTCTTCCAAAATCGAAGTTCCAATGGCTCGGCCTGCAATGGGATCTTATATCTCATACTCTGTGTCTTCCCAGACCCAAGAGGTTAGAGATTGCAAGGAACACCAAACGCTTTCTCAAAGACAAAGTAAGTTCCAGACGACTCCAAGAGAGGATTCTGGGGTCCCTTCAGTTTGCCTCAGTGACGGATCTTCTCCTGAAGGCAAAATTGAAAGATATCAATCGTGTCTGGCGTTCGAGGGCGAACCGGAAGCTCCGGGACAGGAAAGTCCGCCTTCCTCCCATTCTACGGGAAAGACTTCTTCCTTGGACAAGAGCAAACAGTCTGTCAAAGTCAGTTCCCCTTCGATTTCCGCCTCCGAAATTAATCATTCACACGGACGCATCCTTATCAGGTTGGGGCGGCTATTCTCAGCTCAAGAAAGTTCAAGGTCTTTGGACTCCCTTGTTCCGCCAATTTCACATCAATGTGCTAGAGGCCATGGCAGTTCTTCTAACCCTGAAACGTCTCGCTCTTCCCAAGAAACAACACCTTCGTCTGGTCCTCGACAGCGAAGTGGTGGTCCGCTGCCTCAACAGAGGCGGGTCAAAGTCAGGGCCTCTGAACCATGTTCTAGTAGCCATATTCTCCCTAGCAGCCTTGAACCGTTGGCATCTTTCAGCTGTCCACCTGGCGGGGAGTCCGGAATGTAGTGGCAGACGCCCTGTCCCGGACCTCCCCTCTAGAATCGGAATGGTCACTCGATCTAAAGTCATTTCGGTGGATTCTCTCTCAGGTTCCCGGTCTCCAAGTGGACCTCTTCGCCACGGAATCCAACCACAAATTGAGAGTATATGTGGCTCCCAATTCTAGACCCTCAGGCTTACGCCACAGACGCCATGTCACAGAATTGGGACACCTGGGAAAAGATTTATCTCTTTCCCCCGGTGAATCTTTTGCTGAAAGTTCTAGACAAACTGAGATCCTTCAAAGGACAAGTAGCCTTGGTCGCACCCAACTGGCCCAAGAGCAACTGGTATCCTCTCCTGCGAGAGTTGAGACTATACCCTCACCCGATACCCAATCCGGTTCTGTCTCAGATAGTACAAACACGCGTTGTGTACGCTTTCTCAAACATTCAGAGCGCCCTAACTTTATGGACTTTATGAAGTTTGCGGCTATGCATGGTGCCAATATTGATCCTCAAAACACCTTGTTCCTAGAATCGGATAACGGGATTCCACCATCCGCCAGTATGACTCTGCAGTTAAAAAGT
>NC_090738.1:2594040-2601540 GCF_036898095.1 Palaemon carinicauda | reverse complement strand
TCCGGCCTCTTAACTAATTGATATTGTTAGTTATTTAGTCTTCATAGCTAGGAACTTCATATATCGTGTTTTAACGCTCTATTATCCGGTCATCGCCTGACCCCATACTAGTTTGCTAGCTTAGCCCCTAGGCCAGATTGCCTAGCACCAGTGTTCATGCATGATATATTCCAGTGATCCTAGGTTTAGTTATGAAGATAGGGACATTATTTATCATACTGTTTACTGTGATGCAAGTGTATTTCGCCTTCAGGGACCATATAGGGGACTGGTTTGATTGTGTGCCTTTCTAACCTAACCTAAATGTAGGAACCCCTATATGCTCTCTTCATCCCCTGCCTACGGGCGTTCCCTCTGTGTGGCCATGCTCCCCCTTCTATATAGGAAGATCATGTCCGTAATCAGAGTATTATCACTTCTCTGTCCTCCCTAAGGGAATGATCCCCCCTTAGGGTTGCGTCCGAGAAAGAGGAACGGCCTGTCCTTCCTCAGTTGCTTCGGTTAGGTTACTTAACCTTCCTTGCAACTTGCGATGTGTCTTTCAGCCTACCTAGTTTGGGATTTAACACTCCTTCTCTAGGTTAGGCCTTGGGGGGCGGCTAGTTCTGTACTGTTATAGTTTGAGACGGTACTCGTGCACCGTTCTCATTCAGGTTACCTACCCTAGGCTAGGGAGCGTCCTCCCTTCCTTGGTGGCCGTTCTAGTACAGAGCCTCCCCTATGGAAGACCCCTCTTCTTCTCCCTCCCCACCTATCCCTTGGCATGGACTAGCCTATACATAGGCTAGCCTATGCATATCTGTCCCTAGTCCTACAACTCCTCCTTCGGGTAGAGCGTTAGGGCTATCTTGGTCTCCTGTTGAGCAGGCCGCTCTGGTACATATACCCTTCGTAGCGTCCTATGGGGTTAGCCACTGGAAACGACTTGTCCAACAGGGGTTCCCCCCCTCTTGGGTGTATCCTGACCCTCCCTTGGGTTACCCTGGCACCCGGCCGACTGCCGGCCCCCTGCCATCGGATGATAGGACCCCCTCCTATCATGGATACACTCACTCAGGTGGGATGCCAGAGGGGTTTGTGATCTTACCCCTCCATCCCTCCTTATCTGTCTCTCTACCTATCCTAGTGCCGGTCCCTTGCCGCCTCTACTGCCGGCGATACCGCCCTTCCCTTGGTGACACATTCTTGAGATACCCTCCCTCCCCTAAGTCGCCAGCCTTCCGTGCCGGAGGGCTGTCGCCTTCCGTCGGAGTACACCCGATGGCCCACCCCTCCTTTACCTAGTTTCGGTTGTCCGACCTTCGGGCCGGCCTCCGGCGTGCCGGCATTGATTCCCGGCGGTCTGGGTATACTAACCAATTCTGCCTTATCTTATGAACTAGTCACCAAGCCGGCTGCCGGAGCCGCCACCTCCCGCCGGCGTGCCCCCGCCGTGCTGGCGGCCGCCAAGACTGCATTATACCTGAATCCTCAATGTGTCTACCTTAATGCCATAAACCCTGCTGGAGCGGCCTCCGACGTGCCGCCGGTCTGTCAGCGCCCCCCGGAAGCACCAAGGGACTTGCACCCCTTCTACTAGCTGTCGGCTACATGCCGATAGCCCTACACTGCAACCAGATAGCTTAGCTACTCCGATGGATAGGTATTGTCTTACCGTTCTACTAGTGGCTGTGCTGTCTTCTTGCATATTACAATTTTCCAGCATACTGTGTGTGTCTTAGCACGGTTGGTTGCCGGAACCTAAATCTATGGGGTCTCCTGCTACCCCTTTACCCTAAAGGTCTGAGCGGTCTCAGTCCTTGGATCACCTCGAAGGCAATCTCTACTAGATTAATCTTCTGCCCACTACGGTGATCCGTGAAGATTCCCGTTTTTGTGTCCTCGGTCACCAATGAAATTGCCTATTGATAAGGTTACGGTAACCAACTGGGCGGGATCCACAAGTATGTGTCTATCTACTTCCCTTTCCCACTCCTCTCTTTAACATTACAATATTCTTGAATTATTTAATGTTAAGTGAAAGTTTAACTACTTCAAATTTAACTTTAGAGTAATGTAAGTCATTCTTATGCCTTCCGTATACTCATGATCTCTTTCTTTTACAGGAGGAGTACATCAAGTATGACCACAACTTCTGTGGAGTGAAGCGCCCGGACTTCTACGGGCATACGGCGTGTCGGACCCACGCCCCCTGCGCCGCCAAGAAAGGCGACCTAAAATATTGGGACCCGCAGCACTGTACAGTCTGCAAGAGTCGTCTGGTCGAAGCGTTCGACGATCCTCCTTCAGCGGAGGTAAGGGACAACGCTCGGGAGAAGCTACGCAAGTGGGTGCGTGGCTTCCAGAAGAACGCCACCGGACCGTATCTCGCTTCCGAAGATTTGAGGGCCTTGCTATTTCCAAAGGCATCAAAAGACTCAGTGGTCCCTAGTGATCAGATTCCCACTGTCCAGATAGTGGTGGAACCTGATGTGGTCATGGCTCAGTCCATGCATGAGTGTCGTTTAGATTCCGACAATGTGGACCGTATGTCGGAAGTGTCGGAGACCACGGAGAGGAACCTCATGGGCGATGAGCTCGACTATGAGGAAGATCAGGTGGAATACCCTGATTCGGAGCATGAGGTTGCTCCAGCTTCTACCCCTGCACCAACTCCTACACCGACGGAGGTTTCACTTCCTTCTACATCCGCTACCCCGGACCCTACCCCATCTAGCACTCAGGAGATCTTCAAGATGCTTGTAGCTCTCATGGACAAGAAACTTCGTGAGACGCATGAATTCTTCAGGTCCAACCTCGGAAGTTCGAAGCAACCGAAAAGGATTTCGGTTAAGGACCTCCCTGCATGCTCGGATACTAACCCATGGAGGTATGCCGAGCACATGCCGATCACCACGGGCAAGATCTTTATCAGTGAGAAGGTCGGCTCAATCGGGTTTGAAGAAGTGGAATTCTTCCCGAACTTTGAGGCTTACCCGGACTGTTACGTCCGACTCAGGTCCGAACCCGCCTCTAGAGAAGAGACCGAACCAAAGGAGGTTATCGTGTTCGATCTCTCGAAGGCCCAGGCTATGTTAGCCAGCGCGGTGAAAAGTAGGGGCTTCACCAACTCGAAAATGCCGGCGCTTAGCAAAAAGCATCCGACCTTCGTCGCACCAGACAATGCGACCTTCCCCTTCCTGGAAAAGGCCTTCACTGCGGTACATAAAGCAGTGGAAGAAGGGAAACCTTGCCCTGTACTGGAGGAGTGCAGGCCCTTCTCCCTGACCACTCCCCCTTATGTTAGACACTGGAAAGACGTCCAGTCAACCTTCATAGTGGGGAAACTAGAGCCTGACGTCGCTGGTCGTCAGTTTAACGAGGACCTCCCGAAACTTAACGATCACCTCCTTCGTCGGGAACATGATACGAAGGAAAGGCTCGCCGCATCTATGTCCCTCCAAGTACAGCTCGAAGTCATGGCCGGTGACACTAGGGTCCCTGACTACTACATGGTCCTTGCCAAAACACATCTGGCAACGGTCGTGAAGGATCTGTACAGCTTCACGAAGGCTCGTAGAGCCTGTCGTGAATTCGTGTTTGCAAATGCGACAGTACGAAACGAACCCCGGAGGCTGATTTCCTCCAACATCTGGGGAAAACACCTCTTTCCCTCCTCCCTAGTGAAAGAGATCACTGACAAAGCCGCCACGGAGAACAGGAACCTTCTCCACAAATGGGGCATGTCAAAGAAAAGGAAATCCTCTCAGGACGACGGCCCTCAACCTAAGAGGAGACCCACCAAACCAAAACCCCAGCAACGTCAACAGAGACGGCAATTTCCGGGATCCGCTACTCCCCAAGTGGCAGCTCAGCCACAACAGACCTTTCAATTGGTCACCCAACCGGTCTTGTCACAGTCGCCGGTCTTCACCCCTGCATTTGAGCAGCAGTCAACTACCTTTCGTCCCAAAGGTAGAGGCTCAAACAGAGGTGCAGGCAGAGATGCATCTCGCCGCCCCTCCAGAGGCAGAGGAGGAAGGGGAGCTAGCGGCCGAGGTAGAAAACCCTCGGGAAGCCAGAAGCAATGAAGTGCTTCCGGTGGGAGGAAGACTCCGCCAATTCCAGGATCGTTGGACCTTCAATCCCTGGGCACACAGCATCGTCAAGAAGGGTCTAGGCTGGAGCTGGACTCAACCACCCCCAACCTTCCAGCAATTCTTCCAACAGTCAACCCCCCTCCTGGAAGAATATGTCCTAGAACTCTTGAACAAGAAGGTGATAAGGAGGGTAAAGTCAACCAGGTTCCAAGGGAGACTGTTTTGCGTCCCCAAGAAGGACTCCGACAAACTCAGAGTCATTCTAGACTTATCCCCCCTCAACAAGTTCATAGCAAACAACAAGTTCAAGATGCTGACTCTTCAACAGATACGGACCCTTCTGCCTCAAGTTTCCTACACGGTCTCGATAGACCTGGCGGATGCCTACTGGCACGTTCCAATGAACCACCACGCTTCCTCCTACCTAGGATTTCGACTCCAAAGGAAAAGCTACGCTTTCAGGGCCATGCCCTTCGGGCTCAACGTGGCCCCACGGATCTTCACCAAGCTGGCAGACGCCATCGTTCAACAGCTCCGCCTCCGCAGCGTCCAGGTGATGGCCTACCTCGACGACTGGCTGGTCTGGGCGACATCGCCCGAAGATTGTCTAAGATCCTGCAACAAAGTCACCCAGTTCCTAGAACACCTGGGATTCAAGATAAACACCAAGAAATCTCGCCTCTCTCCATCTCAGAAGTTCCAATGGTTAGGAATCCAGTGGGATCTTCAGTCACACCGCCTTTCCATTCCACAGAAGAAAAGGAAAGAAATAGCAGGGTCTGTCAGAAAACTGCTGAAATCCAAACGGATCTCAAGACGTCAGCAGGAAAAAGTTCTAGGCTCTCTACAGTTCGCCTCAGTGACAAACCCAGTGCTTCGTGCACAGCTAAAGGATGCCGCGGGAGTCTGGAGACGTTCTGCATCCATCGCTCAAAGAGACCTCAAGAGACGGCTCCCAAACAGACTTCGGTTACTCTTAAAGCCGTGGTCGGAAGCAAAGGCCCTGAAAAGGTCCATTCCTCTTCAACACCCACCTCCATCACTCAACATCCACACGGACGCTTCGCTGGAGGGTTGGGGAGGTCACTCCCACCAACAACAGGCTCAAGGTACATGGTCTCCCCTATTCAAGACGTTTCACATCAACATCTTGGAGGACATGGCGGTCCTTCTCACCCTGAAGAAACTCTCTCCGCCTCCCTCGATCCACATTCGTCTGACCCTGGACAACTCGGTGGTAGTCCGATGTCTCAATCGTCAGGGCTCGAGATCGCCCCAGATAAATCAGGTGCTTCTCCCAATCTTCCGCCTGGCAGAGAAGAAGAAATGGCACCTATCTGTAGTTCACCTACAAGGATTCCGCAACGTGACGGCGGACGCTCTATCTCGGACAAGCCCGATAGAGTCGGAATGGTCTCTAGACGCAAGATCCTTCTCCTTCATCTCTCACCAAGTCCCGGAACTTCAGATCGATCTCTTCGCAACGAGCGACAACAATCAACTTCCTCGTTATGTGGCCCCGTACGAGGACCCCAAGGCAGAAGCAGTGGACGCCATGTCACTGGATTGGAACAGATGGTCCAGGATCTACCTGTTCCCTCCCACCAACCTTCTGCTGAAAGTCCTCTCCAAGCTGAGTACCTACAAAGGGACAGCGGCCCTAGTGGCTCCCAAGTGGCCCCGGAGCAATTGGTACCCCCTGGTCCTGGAGCTGCAGCCCACGCTGATCCCTCTCCCGGGCCCAGTTCTCTCCCAGCAAGTACAGAAGTCGACTGTCTTCGCTTCATCATCGAAAGTCAGGGACCTTCATCTCATGGTTTTCTCTCCCTAGCCGCGAAGAAAAGGTTTGGGATCTCGAAGAAAAGTCTAGACTTCCTCGAGGAATACAAGACCGAATCCACACGACGGCAATACAAATCATCCTGGAGAAAGTGGGTCTCATTCGTCAAGGCAAAAAATCCTACGGAAATCACCATTGATTTTTGCATGTCCTTCTTCATTCACCTTCATGGACAAGGCTTAGCAGCCAACACGATTTCTACCTGCAAATCGGCCTTGACTAGACCACTACTGTACGCCTTCCAGATTGATCTGTCCAGCGATATCTTCAATAAACTGCCAAAGGCATGTGCTCATCTACGCCCAGCACTTCCGCCAAAACCTATCTCCTGGTCCCTGGACAAGGTGCTCCATTTTGCCTCCAACTTGGACAACGATTCATGCCCTATCAAGGATCTGACTCAAAAAGTTATATTTCTTTTTGCTCTTGCCTCAGGAGCTCGAGTCAGCGAAATAGTGGCATTATCAAGAGACGAGGGTCATATCCTGTTTACAGACTCAGGAGACCTTACCCTCTTCCCTGATCCGACGTTTCTCGCGAAAAATGAATTACCCACCAAGAGATGGGGCCCCTGGAGAATCTGCCCCCTGAAAGAAGATGCCTGTCTATGTCCGGTAGAGAGCCTCAAGGTCTATCTTCAGAGAACTTCAGACTTTGGTGGAGGCCAACTCTTCAAAGGAGAAACATCGGGTAGCGACCTGTCACTGAAACAACTAAGAGCGACAATCACCTACTTCATTCGCAGAGCAGATCCTGACAGTACACCTGCAGGTCACGATCCTAGAAAAGTCGCATCATCTCTGAATTTTTTTCCAGAGTATGGATTTCGAAAGCCTCAAGAGCTTCACAGGATGGAAATCTTCGCGCGTTTTCTTCAAGCACTACGCGAAGCAAGTGCATGAAGTCAAACATTTCGTGGTAGCCGCAGGTAGTGTTATGAAACCTGCAGTTAACTCTGCATAGAACAGTGAGTTACTTGGGACTTTAACTCTACGGGTGCCTGTGTTGACCCTCGTGTGATACATAGTGATTTCATGGACACTTAGTGTTTCTCATAGACTGTTCTTTACAAGGTGAAATGTCATAGTCGTCACATGAGTGCCACATGCCTAGAGCATGATGTGTTTTTTCCTTATTAAAGACTGACGTTCCTATGGAACTTGTGCTTTCTAATAATTTGAAATTTCTTTCAGATTCAAGATCGAAGTCTTCTCATTTCTATGTACATTATAATTTGTTTGTAAATTAACTTTACATCATTTATTGCATTTATTATTACTATAACCTGCAATTGTAAAATAAAGTGTCTATTTTATTACTTGTGCGTCTCTCTCCGCTCCTATTCATACTATGAAATACATGGTCGTCATAGTTTCATTACCATTTTCTTTGAAATAAGAAGAATAATATGTTTATCCGTATTATATATTCACCTATGCTGTGTAATATTCCTAATTGAATACTTACTTGCGCCATACCTTCGAGACCAGATTGTTCTCTAGCTATGGAATATAGTGCCTAATCACCACTTATCTATTGTTGAGAATGTTCCTAAACAAATATCGACCATTCTGTCTTGTC